>NC_088406.1:71312888-71362611 GCF_034236695.1 Oncorhynchus nerka | reverse complement strand
TTTGCGCTGCCATCATGCATGGTTGAATCCATTGAATGAACAAAACAACTTCTACTTAGTGAAAAGCAAAATACTCCAGACTGCAGGGCGAGTTCAAACACCGCCCCCATCAACACAATGCACTTTCTCCCACATGGCTACGCACAGATGTGTACAGTATTTTAAAATAACTTAATAAAGTCAAATCAATCGATGAATAGAATAAGACAGTAGTCCACTACCAGACAGAGGTGTCCAGTTCATCGCTGGTGTGCTGGAGGTGATCCAGCTGTGCAAACAGGGGGAAGAGGACCTGCACTCCCCCGATGGAGTGGATGGCACTCTGGACCGAGTGGGTCACCACAGCCTTCACATCCTGAAGAAGGGAGGAATACATACACAAGGATCAGGGGTAGAAAAAGAGTGCACTACTTTTGAAGAGAGAAATACGGTAGAATCAGAACCCTATGGACTGTAGACAAAGGCTGTGTCTTGTCGGTCTGCTTCTGCTTTCGTCTCAGGTGGAAAACAACGCGGATTGGAGGCGGTGTCCCATTTCTCCCTTGTACATCTGGTGTGGTGTTGAAAACACAGCGTAACTCCTCTGAACATCTGTCTCCTTTACAGCACTATTACACCTGTCGCTAACGGTGACGGGCTGAGTGGCGGGCGCGTTACCGCGACGTTGAGTTAGTCTCCGAGGCAACATGGCTCAGGTGTCTAGTCTGTTTACCCTGATGAGGGTTTTGCTAAATGAGTTCTGTGGATAGAATATTTCCGTGGTTTCTTACGGTCAGATCCCACAGCAGCTAAATGTGCTATTATGAGCAAGGCCCTTTTCCTCGTGTGTTTACGGTTCCGTCTACCAACGAAACAAGCCATTAGTCATTGTGAACACATACGTAGAGGACACTAAGCTACAGACACACGTCCATGTATGGAATACTGACAATGTGCTAACAAATACTAAACATGTTGACCTAAATAGAGGGTGGGAATGAGGAATAATATAGGAAATGATTAGTCTATAGGAGATGGGGTCTGTGTGTGTGCGTGCATGTACAAACACACAGGCCGAGCTGCCTCAGAAAGACAAAGGAGCTCATGCGTTGACTAAACGCGCTGTGAGGCTCAGAGACAAAACTCAACTGCAGTGAGAGAGACAATAGGAGAATTTAAAGTATTTAAATAAAAAGGACACCTGTGTGTGTGTGTGTGTGTGTGTGTGTGTGTGTGTGTGTGCTGCCAAGGTCTTCCTAATGTGCATTTAATCAGGTGTGCAGGTGACCTTCTGCGATAAAGAAAGTCAAAAATATGGATTTGAATGAGAGTTGGAGAGAAATACATTTGTGAAGCACTTTCATTACAGTACTTGTCATCTAGTTGTTGCTACCTGGAACTTACTTGGTTTACAAGTAGCCACCAGAACGTGCCAATTTACTTTACCTCATAAATAAATTAACTCATCATCCTCAGTAACTACAAGGTCAAATAAAGTATTGTATAATATATTAAAGTGCTTAAAGAAAACACCACCTTGGTTCAATATGGAAACGACTGGTAGGCAGATCTAATTCTGTAATAGAACAGGGTAGTGTTCTGTTCCCAGCCTGCTAGCCAGCCAGGTGCAGAGTGGTTCATTCTGACCTCTATCTTAAAGAAAACACCACCTTGGTTCAATATGGAAACGACTGGTAGGCAGATCTAATTCTGTAATAGAACAGGGTAGTGTTCTGTTCCCAGCCTGCTAGCCAGCCAGGTGCAGAGTTGTTCATTCTCACCTCTATCTTAAAGAAAACACCACCTTGGTTCAATATGGAAACGACTGGTAGGCAGATCTAATTCTGTAATAGAACAGGGTAGTGTTCTGTTCCCAGCCTGCTAGCCAGCCAGGTGCAGAGTGGTTCATTCTCACCTCTATCTTAAAGGAACAATCCACCCAAAAACACTCATTCCTTTCATTTACAGTGTTAAATAACACCACTATGTGAGAACAATGTTTTTTGTGAACAAATGTTTCATTTTTTGCTTTATAATAAGGTTGGTAGCAACATGGAAAATCGTTGTGGAAGTCTGTTGTAGCTCAAGTTTACTACAAAATCCACAATGCAATGCTCTCTATGGGCTGGCTGGATAGCTAGTTAGCAAACGTAGCAACACACAATAATACCAAACACAAAATAAGCATGTGAAGTAGCTAGTTTGCTGTAAAATCCCCTAAACAAACTGCACTATCAATGTAGGAGACTACAACCTCACTATGTTCAACCTGCAGATTGATGTCAAATCAAATTCTATTTGTCACATACACGTGTTTAGCAGATGTTATTGTGGGTGTAGCGAAACGCTTGTGTTTCTAGCTCCAACAGTGCAGTAATATCTAACTAAATGCTTGTGTTTCTAGCTCCAACAGTGCAGTAATATCTAACTAAATGCTTGTGTTTCTAGCTCCAACAGTGCAGTAATATCTAACTAAATGCTTGTGTTTCTAGCTCCAACAGTGCAGTAATATCTAACTAAATGCTTGTGTTTCTAGCTCCAACAGTGCAGTAATATCTAACTAAATGCTTGTGTTTCTAGCTCCAACAGTGCAGTAATATCTAACTAAATGCTTGTGTTTCTAGCTCCAACAGTGCAGTAATATCTAACTAAATGCTTGTGTTTCTAGCTCCAACAGTGCAGTAATATCTAACTAAATGCTTGTGTTTCTAGCTCCAACAGTGCAGTAATATCTAACTAAATGCTTGTGTTTCTAGCTCCAACAGTGCAGTAATATCTAACTAAATGCTTGTGTTTCTAGCTCCAACAGTGCAGTAATATCTAACTAAATGCTTGTGTTTCTAGCTCCAACAGTGCAGTAATATCTAACTAAATGCTTGTGTTTCTAGCTCCAACAGTGCAGTAATATCTAACTAAATGCTTGTGTTTCTAGCTCCAACAGTGCAGTAATATCTAACTAAATGCTTGTGTTTCTAGCTCCAACAGTGCAGTAATATCTAACTAAATGCTTGTGTTTCTAGCTCCAACAGTGCAGTAATATCTAACTAAATGCTTGTGTTTCTAGCTCCAACAGTGCAGTAATATCTAACTAAATGCTTGTGTTTCTAGCTCCAACAGTGCAGTAATATCTAACTAAATGCTTGTGTTTCTAGCTCCAACAGTGCAGTAATATCTAACTAAATGCTTGTGTTTCTAGCTCCAACAGTGCAGTAATATCTAACTAAATGCTTGTGTTTCTAGCTCCAACAGTGCAGTAATATCTAACTAAATGCTTGTGTTTCTAGCTCCAACAGTGCAGTAATATCTAACTAAATGCTTGTGTTTCTAGCTCCAACAGTGCAGTAATATCTAACTAAATGCTTGTGTTTCTAGCTCCAACAGTGCAGTAATATCTAACTAAATGCTTGTGTTTCTAGCTCCAACAGTGCAGTAATATCTAACTAAATGCTTGTGTTTCTAGCTCCAACAGTGCAGTAATATCTAACAAGTAATATCTAACCATTTCAAAAACAATACACACAAATCTACAGTAAAGGAATGGAATTAAGAATATATAAATATTTGGATGAGGAATGTCAGAGCGGCATAGACTAAGATACAGTAGAATAGGATAGAATACAGTACATACATAACAGATGGGGAATGTCAGAGCAGCATAGACTAAGATACAGTAGAATAGGATAGAATACAGTACATACATAACAGATGAGGAATGTCAGAGCAGCATAGACTAAGATACAGTAGAATAGGATAGAATACAGTACATACATAACAGATGAGGAATGTCAGAGCAGCATAGACTAAGATACAGTAGAATAGTATAGAATACAGTACATACATAACAGATGAGGAATGTCAGAGCGGCATAGACTAAGATACAGTAGAATAGTATAGAATACAGTACATACATAACAGATGAGGAATGTCAGAGCAGCATAGACTAAGATACAGTAGAATAGGATAGAATACAGTACATACATAACAGATGAGGAATGTCAGAGCAGCATAGACTAAGATACAGTAGAATAGTATAGAATACAGTACATACATAACAGATGAGGAATGTCAGAGCAGCATAGACTAAGATACAGTAGAATAGGATAGAATACAGTACATACATAACAGATGAGGAATGTCAGAGCAGCATAGACTAAGATACAGTAGAATAGGATAGAATACAGTACATACATAACAGATGAGGAATGTCAGAGCAGCATAGACTAAGATACAGTAGAATAGGATAGAATACAGTACATACATAACAGATGAGGAATGTCAGAGCAGCATAGACTAAGATACAGTAGAATAGGATAGAATACAGTACATACATAACAGATGGGGAATGTCAGAGCAGCATAGACTAAGATACAGTAGAATAGGATAGAATACAGTACATACATAACAGATGAGGAATGCAAAATATGTGAACATTATTAAAGTGGCCAGTGATTTAAAGTCTATGTATATGTGCCTCACCGAGTAGAATCTGAAATTCAGCACCGGCAGATAAACTTTTGAGGAGATGGGAAACGGTGCCCATGCTACATCAATGGGCCGCGCGGTGCATTCTGGGTGATTCTGGGACAAGGAGTTGGATACGTTCCCAACCAGCAGACTCGTTGGATTCCTATTTCCTTTCTCTAATCTCTATGACAACGGCACCATGCAATGCACCCTGGACTAAAGAGGCAGGCAAATGGGAAAACTGTGCTAGACCCTCCGTAAAATTACACAATTGTAGAGGTAGGAATATCACAGAAATATGATCAATGGCTCATTGGAGAGAAGATATCCTCCCAAATGATGACTTTGGCCAGTATTGAAATCTGACATGTATGATAGACATTTTGGCGATCTAAAACTTTCAGTGCAGTGAGAGTGACTATCACGGTGCTACGTCTTACAAGACTGACTTCTGCCTGCTTGAATGGCAATAATGGCAATGAAATCATGAAATTACACAGGGAATCGATAGAACATCACTCAAAGATGCACAAATACAATATAACATTCAAAATGGGTGATTTCTAGCTTAGATGGTTTACATTCTGGTGCAGTAGCATTGCCAAAACCAAATGTGTTTGTGTGTTCGTGTGTTTGTGTGTGCGCGTTTATGTCTGCGTCTGTCTGTGTGTGTGTGTGTGTGTGTGTGTGTGTGTGTCCGTACCTGCAGCATGAGTGCATGTGGCGAGTGGATGAAAATGGAGGCATTGTCCTTGGGGGAGGACTCCAGGCACAGCTGAGCATCGGTGGCGCGGGGGTTGTAGGAGAAGGAGATGCCAGAGGACAGCTTGCCGTCATACAGTAGGGTCTTGTGGTGCTCAGCAAACAGGTGGTCACTCTCAGCCTTGTACTTGAACGTGCCCTGAGAGAGACGGCAGAGAGGTCGTGAGTGACAGGCAGGAGACTTGAGGGTGACTTTCCTTTATATTTTTCTGTTCGGTTTAAACCTTACACACTACTAGTGATAGTCTGTAGTGTATCTTGAAATAATGAATGATAGGAGAAAGGAGGAAGATCCACAATCATTAATGTTTCACATCAAATTGATGAGTGCAGACCTTCCTTGTTTGATCTATTGGGTATCCAAATGTCAGGGCGTTTTGGAATAGTGGGACTACTGAATACTGCATGATAACTGGGCTTTGCCTCTACCTACCTTGTAACCAGGCCCCAGCTGGTAGATGGCCAGGATCTGGGCTGCACTGAGGGCCTCGCCAAACAGATACACCGCCCCCATCTGACCACAGAACATACGTTTGGCGTCCGCCGTCTCTGACGAACCCAGGAAACACTTGTCAAAAGTCTGAAGGGAGGAAGGAAGGAAACAAGGAAGGAGAATTGAACAAGCGTTAATAAAGAGAACTATGACAACTCAAACAGCATGAATGAGTGTGAATCAACACACCATCGGCATACAGAGAACATACAGAAGGGAACAGATGAATAGAAATGTATGTTTCCTAGAGCATGTGTAAATAGGCAGGGGGTGAGCTTAGCATTGTTATCAAGGAGGGAGAGGTATTCTGGAGAACCATGACAGAATCTCATACATACGAGTATATCTTCAGCTACACAACTCATTTTGCCACTCATCTCCCTCCCCTGTTACAGACCCAGTTCCATCCATGTGAGGGGGGGGGGAGAAAGAGAGACAGAGAGACAGAGACAGAGACAGAGAGAGAGACAGAGACAGAGGGATAAAGGGAGTGGTTTCACCCCTGAGCCCTCTGTCAGCTGAGACAGTGATTATATCAATCAATCGGAAAGAGTGGGGCCTGTGGGGAGGTGCTGTCCTCTTCTAACAACCTGTACTGCAGTAACAATGGGTCTCTGTGGTATATCAATCAAAACATATACCATACGTCTTTGTGTGGAAACTTTTTTATGCAAAGCACAATGGTTCAAATTGAAGAGTTCTGGATGGACAGCTTCAAGGCTTTCTTGTTGATTGATTGATGACTTGAGAGAAATGTTTTGATTGATAATTGGCATCAAAATATACTTTTGGTTATACACATGCATAACAACCACTAGCACAACTTCTAGGTTCAGCTGTATTCCATTACACAGAATACATGGGTAAAAATGGATGTGTGATAGTAGAGGTTTGTGATTACTACAGGAATAACTTTATAACAACGATGATCAGTATAGTATGGATCGATTGCTACTTACGTCGCTGGTGTTGACGAACCAGGTGATTTCTCCGTAGGAGGCGAGCTCTCCATTGACGTAGCAGCTGATCTCACTGTTCTTCCAGCGGTTGTAGACGTGAACGATGGTCACCATGTACCACTGAAACAACAACACAAAACAACTTAACCACCATGGTAACCATGTACCACCGAAACGACAACCACCATGGTCACCATGTACCACTGAAACAACAACAACCATGGTCACCATGTACCACCGAAACAACAACACACAACAACTTAACCACCATGGTCACCATGTACCACTGAAACAACAACACAGAACAACTTAACCACCATGGTAACCATGTACCACCGAAACAACAACCACCATGGTCACCATGTACCACTGAAACAACAACAACCATGGTCACCATGTACCACTGAAACAACAACACATAACTTAACCACCATGGTCACCATGTACCACTGAAACAACAATACAGAACAACTGAACCACCATGGTGACCATGTACCACTGAAACAACAACAACTTAACCACCATGGTCACCATGTACCACTGAAACAACAACACACAACAACTTAACCACCATGGTGACCATGTACCACTGAAACAACAACCACCATCGTCACCATGTACCACTGAAACAACAACACACAACTACTTAACCACCATGTACCACTGAAACAACAACAACTTAACCACCATGGTCACCATGTACCACTGAAACAACAACAACTTAACCACCATGGTCATCATGTACCACTGAAACAACAACCACCATGGTCACCATGTACCACTGAAGCAACAACACACAACAACTTAACCACCATGGTCACCATGTACCACTGAAACAACAACAACTTAACCACCATGGTCACCATGTACCACTGAAACAACAACACACAACAACTTAACCACCATGGTGACCATATACCACTGAAACAACAACCACCATCGTCACCATGTACCACTGAAACAACAACACACAACTACTTAACCACCATGTACCACTGAAACAACAACAACTTAACCACCATGGTCACCATGTACCACTGAAACAACAACAATTTAACCACCATGGTGACCATGTACCACTGAAACAACAACCACCATCGTCACCATGTACCACTGAAACAACAACACACAACAACTTAACCACCATGGTCATTATGTACCACTGAAACAACAACAACCTAACCACTATGGTCACCATGTACCACTGAAACAACAACAACTTAACCACTATGGTCACCATGTACCACTGAAACACCATTGGTAATTATGTACCACAAACAACAACTTAGTACAACGTATGTACCATTGGAACAACAAATTAACCGCCATGGTCATTATGTAGCACTGAAACAACAACAACTTAACCATCATGGTCACCATGCACCACTGAAACAACAACACAGAACAACTTAACCACCATGGTCACCATGTACCACTGAAACAACAACACACAACAACTTAACCACCATGGTCACCATGTACCACTGAAACAACAACACACAACAACTTAACCACCATGGTGACCATGTACCACTGAAACAACAACCACCATCGTCACCATGTACCACTGAAACAACAACACACAACAACTTAACCACCATGTACCACTGAAACAACAACAACTTAACCACCATGGTGACCATGTACAACTGAAACAACAACAACTTAACCACCATGGGCACCATGTACCACTGAAACAACAACAACTTAACCACCATGGTCGCCATGTACCACTGAAACAACAACAACTTAACTCCCATGGGTCACCATGTACTACCGAAACAACAATAACTTAACCACCATGGTCACCATGTACAACTGAAACAACAACTTAACCACCATGGTCACCATGTACAACTGAAACAACAACTTAACCACCATGGTCACCATGTACCACTGAAACAACAACACACAACAACTTAACCACCATGGTGACCATGTACCACTGAAACAACAACTTAACCACCATGGTCACTATGTACCACTGAAACAACAACAACTTAACCCCCATGGGTCACCATGTACCACCGAAACAACAACAACTTAACCACCATGGTCACCATGTACCACTGAAACAACAACCACCATCGTCACCATGTACCACTGAAACAACAACGCACAACAACTTAACCACCATGGTCACCATGTACCACTGAAACAACAACACACAACAACTTAACCACCATGTACCACTGAAACAACAACAACTTAACCACCATGGTGACCATGTACAACTGAAACAACAACAACAACAACTTAACCACTATGGTCACCATGTACCACTGAAACAACAACAACTTAACCACCATTGATCATTATGTACCACTGAAACAACAACAACTTAACCGCCAGTGGTCATTATGTACCACTGAAACAACAACAACTTAACCACCATGGTCACCATGTACCACTGAAACAACAACAACTTAACCACCAGTGGTCATTATGTACCACTGAAACAACAACAGCTTACCCACCAATGGTAATTATGTACCACTGAAACAACAACTTAATTTTAGCCTCATTCCTGGCTGCCTTCACAGAGTTACCCTTATGAGACATGGCCCGATCAGCTCCTAAACCCCTTGGGCTACAATCCCACCTACATCGGCTGCTCAGATTTCTGTCAGACATTGGAAGAATCCAGTGAAATAGGTTATTAGAGAGTTACCAGGCAGACAGCTTGGGAGATAAGACCGACTGTGGAATACAGAGGCCTAAAGATAGAATGAGGTTCTGAGTCTGAGGAGGAAGTAGAGTAGCGTTGTTCCACTCCGGGGGATAACAAGGGGAGTTTTAATTGGCCAGTGGCACCATGGATCTCACAGATGCTGTTGGGCTTGACTGGGTCTGGGTGCTATGGTCTGGCTGTGTGTCGTGCTCCATTACATCATCCCTCTCTCTCGTTCCTGCTATCTTTTTTTCACTGTTCTGCTCTGACATTACTGGCCCCCAGAGGAAGGGCCAAATGACTATGCTTCAACCCAAAGGGCCTAGACGAGAGGGAAGTGTATGTGTACTATGCCTGCGTACAATTTGTTCTCTGTGTGTCCTATGCGAAAGAGAACATGTTTGTGTGTCCTACTTAGCACGTGTTTCTATGTTTTATGAGTGCTAGGTTTTTGTGTGTGTGTGTCTCCCACAGGACCGTGTCTGTCTGTCGGCCGGCCTCGCCGTCTGCCTACCTTCTGTGGTTTGAAGTCATATTTCACACAGTGCTGGAAAGTCCCCTTGGACTTTAACGAGGTTACAATCAAACAGCCGGCCACAAAGTGTGCAGAGTATCCCAGACCTTTGTTGGTGCGAAAACTACAGGAAGAGAGGGAAGAAAAAGAAAAAATAAGAAAAAACAGATTTCAGTTAGTGAGCGTGACGGCTCACTTTAACACAGTCTAACACTCACGGGCAGATGGGGGTTGAGACAAGTCAACCTGCCAATAAATCATTCAAACATACAAATTTAAAAAACACTTTGAAAACGGAGGGGAGACAGAGATGGCGAAAGCCTCAATCATTTGTCAACTTCACAACAAATTCCCATTTGTGGGTGTCTGTGTTCTGAGCGATCAGGGGCCCCGGCGGTCGCTGTGTGTGATTTAGTGAACTAATCTCTTTTTAAAAGGGCAGAGTCTGAAGGAGTTTTACTACAGACTTTTCTGCCTCTAGCTGGCTGGCTGTGTGTGGTTGGTTATCACTTTCAGAAGGCCCACCAAACAGAAGGCCGACCAAATCCCGGCACATCTATTAGATTTTTTGACAGAAATTAATTATCGGCTGAAAATAGGAACGAGTGAGGCACTGATTTACTGTCCCTGAGAGAGAGAGGGAAGAATGGAGAGAGGAAAGAGTAAGGGAAGAGTAAGGGGAGAGAGAGGAGAGGAGAGAGGAGAGAGGGAGGAAAGAGTAAGGAGAGAGAGAGGAAAGAGTAAGGGAAGAGTAAGGGGAGAGAGAGGAGAGGAGAGAGGAGAGAGGGAGGAAAGAGTAAGGGGAGAGAGGAGAGAGGAAAGAGTAAGGGAAGAGTAAGGGGAGAGAGAGGAGAGAGGGAGGAAAGAGTAAGGGGAGAGAGAGGAGAGGAGAGAGGAGAGAGGGAGGAAAGAGTAAGGAGAGAGAGAGGAAAGAGTAAGGGAAGAGTAAGGGGAGAGAGAGGAGAGGAGAGAGGAGAGAGGGAGGAAAGAGTAAGGGGAGAGAGGAAAGAGTAAGGGAAGAGTAAGGGGAGAGAGAGGAGAGAGGGAGGAAAGAGTAAGGGGAGAGAGGAGAGAGGGAGGAAAGAGTAAGGGGAGAGAGAGGAGAGAGAGAAGGATGAGAGAGAGAGAAGGATGAGAGCGAGGTAAATGGAAACGGAGAGGGAGAGGCATTGCATGAGTATGCCTACTTCATCTGGTAGTGTGTGTGTGTGTGTGTGTGTGTGTGTGTGTGTGTGTGTGTGTGTGTGTGTGTGTGTGTGTGTATTAAGCCTCTCTCTGATGTCAGTATATTTTTACAATTTGGGGATGACTTCATCCTACAATTTTGATGAACAAGGGGGGGAAAAAATCAAATAGCTTTCCTTGGCGTGCAAATACAGTACACACACACACACAAACACACACACACGGAACAACGGTATGAGCCAAATTCTATTTGAATACACCTGAATAATATCGGATTATCCATACAAAATGTATACATGGGTATCAAGTCAGGATATGAGTAGAGACGTCATTTGCATAGAGAAGGAGAACAAATCAAGCAGCAGTAAGTTGTGTCAGTGTTAGCGTGGGGTACGAGACGGACGACATTAGTCTGTGGCTACAGACTGACTGGTCAACAAACCACAATGATTAGGATGCAAGGTGATTCCTAGTCAGTCTGCAGTCGCCGAGTGCAGTGGAGTTGATCTCCAACATGGACGCCTGGTGTAACTCACCAGTACAGGTAAGGCTTGTCCTTGTCAACATTGATGTTGTTGATTGGATCCATGCGGAGCCACGTGTGGAAGGTGAATCCACTCTGGTACGGCCATTTGGCTATAGGGGGCAGAGCTATAGCCTGTGAGGAGACAAACGGTGAGCTCAATGAGTTGAGAAAGAATGTTTTAGAAATAGGATAGTGAGTAGTGTGACCTAGACTACAGTGGGTCCAAGAAGGAAGGGATGGAGTTGTTCATGTGTGTGTCTATCCAGAGGGCTTCCTGCCTCATTAGCCAGATTCACAGCAAGGGGAAGACGTGTGCTTCGTGCTCAGTCTCCGCTGCACACACACCAATCACAGACCCTCTTACGGCGGCCCAGAGATCACCCTCACCAAAGGGCACCGTCACCATGGCAATGGAAGGGTACACAGAGACATACAGTGCGCACACACACACACACTCACTCAATCTCTACATACAATGTGAGTGTTCCAGACAGCTATTGAAAGACAAAATGTGAGCAGACATGATTCTCTCTATAGTTAGCTATCTAGCCCAGGTACCGTACAGTCAAATGTACCATGGCCACATACAGGTGTAGACAGCATTCAGGTGAGACTCATTGAGAAAATAGTGAAGGGTAAAGGTCCTAGACGGAGATACACAGTTAAAACGTAGCATACATAAGGCTATGACGTCGTCCTTCATGAAAACTTAGCCGACATCGCCTAAGATACAGTGGGGCAAAAAAGTATTTAGTCAGCCACCAATTGTGCAAGTTCTCCCACTTAAAAAGATGAGGCCTGTAATTTTCATCATAGGTACACTTCAACTATGACAGACAAAATGAGAAGAAAAAAAATCCAGAAAATCACATTGTAGGATTATTAATGAATTGATTTTCAAATTATGGTGGAAAATAAGTATTTGGTCACCTACAAACAAGCAAGATTACTGGCTCTCACAGACCTGTAACTTCTTCTTTAAGAGGCTCCTCTGTCCTCCACTCGTTACCTGTATTAATGGCACCTGTTTGAACTTGTTATCAGTATAAAAGACACCTGTCCACAAACTCAAACAGTCACACTCCAAACTCCACTATGGCCAAGAGCAAAGAGCTGTCAAAGGCCACCAGAAACAAAATTGTAGACCTGCACCAGGCTGGGAAGACTGATTCTGCAATAGGTAAGCAGCTTGGTTTGAAGAAATCAACTGTGGGAGCAATTATTAGGAAATGGAAGACATACAAGACCACTGATAATCTCCCTCGATCTGGGGCTCCACGCAAGATCTCACCCCGTGGGGTCAAAATGATCACAAGAACGGTGAGCAAAAATCGCAGAACCACACGGGGGGACCTAGTGAACCAAAGTAACAAAGCCTACCATCAGAAACACACTGCACCGCCAGGGACTCAAATCCTGCAGTGCCAGACGTGTCCCCCTGCTTAAGCCAGTACATGTCCAGGCCCGTCTGAAGTTTGCTAGAGAGCATTTGGATGATCCAGAAGAAGATTGTGAGAATGTCATATGGTCAGATGAAACCAAAATATAACTTTTTGGTAAAAACTCAACTTGTCGTGTTTGGAGGACAAAGCATGCTGAGCTGCATCCAAAGAAAACCATACCTACTGTAAAGCATGGGGGTGGAAACATCATGCTTTGGGGCTGTTTTTCTGCAAAGGGACCAGGACAACTGATCCGTGTAAAGGAAAGAATGAATGGGGCCATGTATCGTGAGATTTTGAGTGAAAACCTCCTTCCATCAGCAAGGGCATTGAAGATGAAACGTGGCTGGGTCTTTCAGCATGACAATGATCCCAAACACACCGCACGGGCAACGAAGGAGTGACTTCGTAAGAAGCATTTCAAGGTCCTGGAGTGGCCTAGCCAGTCTCCAGACCTCAACCCCATAGAAAATCTTTGGAGGGAGTTGAAAGTCCGTGTTGCCCAGCAACAGCCCCAAAACATCACTGCTCTAGAGGAGATCTGCATTGAGGAATGGGCCAAAATCCCAGCAACAGTGTGTGAAAACCTTGTGAAGACTTACAGAAAACGTCATTGCCAACCAAGGGTATATAACAGTAAGTATTGAGATAAACTTTTGTTATTGACCAAATACTTATTTTACACCATAATTTGCAAATTAATTAATTAAAAATCCTACAATGTGATTTTCTGGATTTTTTTTCTCAATTTGTCTGTCATAGTTGAAGTGTACCTATGAGGAAAATTACAGGCCTCTCTCATCTTTTTAAGTGGGAGAACTTGCACAATTGGTGGCTGACTAAATACTTTTTTCCCCCCACTGTATGAAATCATAGCTGGGACTACGTCTGATAAGTTGTCATCCTTCATTACCTTGAAGACGTCAGCAAGAGCATCTTAACTGAGTTAGCTTCACTAAGTCCACACTTTTAAACCCATTGATACCAGGAAGTGTATTAGAAAACTGCTCTATTTTAAGAGAAAGAGAGGGGAATAACAGAACATTCCCAGGGGACTTATATGTTATACTTTCACTCACTAAATCACATGGCTGGCTGGCTGTCTGAATGGCTGGATAGATAAAAAAGGTATTGGAAAAAGCAGCTTAGGGATTGCTGCTATGAGAAGGAAGGGGTGAGAATGAGTTCGGAGACGGCTAGGAGCATTAGAATGAAGGGAGAAGGAGAACAGAGGGAAGACTGCTAGGAGCATTAGAATGAAGGGAGAAGGAGAAGAACAGAGGGAAGACTGCTAGGAGCATTAGAATGAAGGGAGAAGGAGAACAGAGGGAAGACTGCTAGGAGCATTAGAATGAAGGGAGAAGGAGAACAGACGGAAGACTGCTAGGATCATTAGAATGAAGGGAGGAGGAGAACAGAGAGAAGACTGCTAGGAGGTACATTAGAATGAAGGGAGGAGAAGAACAGAGGGTAGACTGCTAGGAGCATTAGAATGAAGGGAGGAGAAGAACAGAGGGAAGACTGCTAGGAGCATTAGAATGAAGGGAGGAGAAGAACAGAGGGAAGACTGCTAGGAGCATTAGAATGAAAGACTGAGAAGAACAGAGGGAAGACGGTTAGGAGCATTAGAATGAAGGGAAGAGAAGGAGAACAGAGGGAAGACTGCTAGGAGCATTAGAATGAAGGACTGAGAAGAACAGAGGGAAGACTGCTAGGAGCATTAGAATGAAGGGAGGAGGAGAACAGAGGGGAGACTGCTAGGAACATTAGAATGAAGGGAGGAGAAGAACAGAGGGAAGACTGCTAGGAGCATTAGAATGAAGGGAGGAGAAGAACAGAGGGAAGACTGCTAGGAGCATTAGAATGAAGGACTGAGAAGAACAGAGGGAAGACTGCTAGGAGCATTAGAATGAAGGACTGAGAAGAACAGAGGGAAGACTGCTAGGAGCATTAGAATGAAGGGAGGAGAAGAACAGAGGGAAGACTGCTAGGAGCATTAGAATGAAGGGAGGAGAAGAACAGAGGGAAGACTGATAGGAGCATTAGAATTAAGGGGGGAGGAGAACAGAGGGAAGACGGCTAGGAACAATAGAATGAAGGGAGGAGGAGAACAGAGGGTAGACTGCTAGGAGCATTAGAATGAAGGGAGGAGAAGAACAGAGGGAAGACTGCTAGGAGCATTAGAATGAAAGACTGAGAAGAACAGAGGGAAGACGGTTAGGAGCATTAGAATGAAGGGAAGAGAAGGAGAACAGAGGGAAGACTGCTAGGAGCATTAGAATGAAGGACTGAGAAGAACAGAGGGAAGACTGCTAGGAGCATTAGAATGAAGGGAGGAGGAGAACAGAGGGGAGACTGCTAGGAGCATTAGAATGAAGGGAGGAGAAGAACAGAGGGAAGACTGCTAGGAGCATTAGAATGAAGGGAGGAGAAGAACAGAGGGAAGACTGCTAGGAGCATTAGAATGAAGGACTGAGAAGAACAGAGGGAAGACTGCTAGGAGCATTAGAATGAAGGACTGAGAAGAACAGAGGGAAGACTGCTAGGAGCATTAGAATGAAGGGAGGAGAAGAACAGAGGGAAGACTGCTAGGAGCATTAGAATGAAGGGAGGAGAAGAACAGAGGGAAGACTGCTAGGAGCATTAGAATTAAGGGAGGAGGAGAACAGAGGGAAGACGGCTAGGAACAATAGAATGAAGGGAGGAGGAGAACAGAGGGTAGACTGCTAGGAGCATTAGAATGAAGGGAGGAGAAGAACAGAGGGAAGACTGCTAGGAGCATTAGAATGAAGGACTGAGAAGAACAGAGGGAAGACGGTTAGGAGCATTAGAATGAAGGGAAGAGAAGGAGAACAGAGGGAAGACTGCTAGGAGCATTAGAATGAAGGACTGAGAAGAACAGAGGGAAGACCGCTAGGAGCATTAGAATGAAGGACTGAGAAGAACAGAGGGAAGACTGCTAGGAGCATTAGAATGAAGGGAGGAGAAGAACAGAGGGAAGACTGCTAGGAGCATTAGAATGAAGGGAGGAGAAGAACAGAGGGAAGACTGCTAGGAGCATTAGAATTAAGGGAGGAGGAGAACAGAGGGAAGACGGCTAGGAACAATAGAATGAAGGGAGGAGGAGAACAGAGGGTAGACTGCTAGGAGCATTAGAATGAAGGGAGGAGAAGAACAGAGGGAAGACTGCTAGGAGCATTAGAATGAAGGACTGAGAAGAACAGAGGGAAGACTGCTAAGAGCATTAGAATGAAGGGAGGAGAAGAACAGAGGGAAGACTGCTAGGAGCATTAGAATGAAGGACTGAGAAGAACAGAGGGAAGACGGTTAGGAGCATTAGAATGAAGGGAAGAGAAGGAGAACAGAGGGAAGACTGCTAGGAGCATTAGAATGAAGGACTGAGAAGAACAGAGGGAAGACGGCTAGGAGCATTAGAATGAAGGACTGAGAAGAACAGAGGGAAGACGGCTAGGAGCATTAGAATGAAGGACTGAGAAGAACAGAGGGAAGACTGCTAGGAGCATTAGAATGAAGGACTGAGAAGAACAGAGGGAAGACGGCTAGGAGCATTAGAATGAAGGGAAGAGAAGGAGAACAGAGGGAAGACTGCTAGGAGCATTAGAATGAAGGACTGAGAAGAACAGAGGGAAGACTGCTAGGAACATTAGAATGAAGGGAGGAGGAGAACAGAGGGAAGACTGCTAGGAGCATTAGAATGAAGGGAGGAGAAGAACAGAGGGAAGACTGCTAGGAGCATTACAATAAAGGACTGAGAAGAACAGAGGGAAGACGGCTAGGAGCATTAGAATGAAGGACTGAGAAGAACAGAGGGAAGACGGCTAGGAGCATTAGAATGAAGGACTGAGAAGAACAGAGGGAAGACGGCTAGGAGCATTAGAATGAAGGGAAGAGAAGGAGAACAGAGGGAAGACTGCTAGGAGCATTAGAATGAAGGACTGAGAAGAACAGAGGGAAGACTGCTAGGAGCATTAGAATGAAGGGAGGAGGAGAACAGAGGGAAGACTGCTAGGAGCATTAGAATGAAGGGAGGAGAAGAACAGAGGGAAGACTGCTAGGAGCATTAGAATGAAGGACTGAGAAGAACAGAGGGAAGACTGCTAGGAACATTAGAATGAAGGGAGGAGGAGAACAGAGGGAATACTGCTAGGAGCATTAGAATGAAGGGAGGAAAAGAACAGAGGGAAGACTCCTAGGAGCATTAGAATGAAGGACTGAGAAGAACAGAGGGAAGACGGCTAGGAGCATTAGAAAGAAGGACTGAGAAGAACAGAGGGAAGACTGCTAGGAGCATTAGAATGAAGGACTGAGAAGAACAGAGGGAAGACTGCTAGGAGCATTAGAATGAAGGGAGGAGAAGAACAGAGGGAAGACTGCTAGGAGCATTAGAATGAAGGACTGAGAAGAACAGAGGGAAGACTGCTAGGAGCATTAGAATGAAGGGAGGAGGAGAACAGAGGGAAGACTGCTAGGAGCATTAGAATGAAGGGAGGAGAAGAACAGAGGGAAGACTGCTAGGAGCATTAGAATGAAAGACTGAGAAGAACAGAGGGAAGACGGTTAGGAGCATTAGAATGAAGGGAAGAGAAGGAGAACAGAGGGAAGACTGCTAGGAGCATTAGAATGAAGGACTGAGAAGAACAGAGGGAAGACGGGTAGGAGCATTAGAATGAAGGGAAGAGAAGGAGAATAGAGGGAATACTGCTAGGAGCATTAGAATGAAGGACTGAGAAGAACAGAGGGAAGACGGGTAGGAGCATTAGAATGAAGGGAAGAGAAGGAGAATAGAGGGAAGACTGCTAGGAGCATTAGAATGAAGGGAGGAGGAGAACAGAGGGAAGACTGCTAGGAGCATTAGAATGAAGGACTGAGAAGAACAGAGGGAAGACTGCTAGGAACATTGGAATGAAGGACTGAGAAGAACAGAGGAAGACTGCTAGGAGCATTAGAATGAAGGGAGGAGGAGAACAGAGGGGAGACTGCTAGGAGCATTAGAATGAAGGGAGGAGAAGAACAGAGGGAAGACTGCTAGGAGCATTAGAATGAAGGACTGAGAAGAACAGAGGGAAGACGGCTAGGAGCATTAGAATGAAGGGAAGAGAAGAGAGAAGGAGAACAGAGGGAAGACTGCTAGGAGCATTAGAATGAAGGACTGAGAAGAACAGAGGGAAGACTGCTAGGAACATTAGAATGAAGGGAGGAGGAGAACAGAGGGAAGACTGCTAGGAGCATTAGAATGAAGGGAGGAGAAGAACAGAGGAAGACTGCTAGGAGCATTAGAATAAAGGGAGGAGGGGAACAGGGGGAAGACGGCTAGGAGCATTAGAATGAAGGGAGGAGAAGAACAGAGGGAAGACGGCTAGGAGCATTAGAATGAAGGGAGGAGGAGAACAGAGGGAATACTGCTAGGAGCATTAGAATGAAGGGAGGAAAAGAACAGAGGGAAGACTCCTAGGAGCATTGGAATGAAGGACTGAGAAGAACAGAGGGAAGACGGCTAGGAGCATTAGAAAGAAGGACTGAGAAGAACAGAGGGAAGACGGCTAGGAGCATTAGAATGAAGGGAAGAGAAGGAGAACAGAGGGAAGACTGCTAGGAGCATTAGAATGAAGGGAGGAGAAGAACAGAGGGAAGACTGCTAGGAGCATTAGAATGAAGGGAGGAGAAGAACAGAGGAAGACTGCTAGGAGCATTAGAATAAAGGGAGGAGGGGAACAGGGGGAAGACGGCTAGGAGCATTAGAATGAAGGGAGGAGAAGAACAGAGGGAAGACGGCTAGGAGCATTAGAATGAAGGGAGGAAGAGAACAGAGGGAATACTGCTAGGAGCATTAGAATGAAGGGAGGAAAAGAACAGAGGGAAGACTCCTAGGAGCATTGGAATGAAGGACTGAGAAGAACAGAGGAAGACTGCTAGGAGCATTAGAATGAAGGGAGGAGGAGAACAGAGGGAAGACTGCTAGGAGCATTAGAATGAAGGGAGGAGAAGAACAGAGGGAAGACTGCTAGGAGCATTAGAATGAAGGACTGAGAAGAACAGAGGGAAGACGGCTAGGAGCATTAGAATGAAGGGAAGAGAAGAGAGAAGGAGAACAGAGGGAAGACTGCTAGGAGCATTAGAATGAAGGACTGAGAAGAACAGAGGGAAGACTGCTAGGAACATTAGAATGAAGGGAGGAGGAGAACAGAGGGAAGACTGCTAGGAGCATTAGAATGAAGGGAGGAGAAGAACAGAGGAAGACTGCTAGGAGCATTAGAATAAAGGGAGGAGGGGAACAGGGGGAAGACGGCTAGGAGCATTAGAATGAAGGGAGGAGAAGAACAGAGGGAAGACGGCTAGGAGCATTAGAATGAAGGGAGGAGGAGAACAGAGGGAATACTGCTAGGAGCATTAGAATGAAGGGAGGAAAAGAACAGAGGGAAGACTCCTAGGAGCATTGGAATGAAGGACTGAGAAGAACAGAGGGAAGAGAAGCATTAGAAAGAAGGACTGAGAAGAACATAGGGAAGACGGCTAGGAGCATTAGAATGAAGGGAAGAGAAGGAGAACAGAGGGAAGACTGCTAGGAGCATTAGAATGAAGGGAGGAGAAGAACAGAGGGAAGACTGCTAGGAGCATTAGAATGAAGGGAGAAGAAGAACAGAGGGAAGACTGCTAGGAGCATTAGAATGAAGGACTGAGAAGAACAGAGGGAAGACTGCTAAGAGAGAATGAAGGGAAAGAACAGAGGGAAGAGAAGCATTAGAATGAAGGACTGAGAAGAACAGAGGGAAGACTGCTAGGAGCATTAGAATGAAGGACTGAGAAGAACAGAGGGAAAGGACTGAGAAGAACAGAGGGAAGACTGCTAGGAGCATTAGAATGAAGGGAAGAGAAGGAGAACAGAGGGAAGACTGCTAGGATTATAGATTGAAGGGAGGAGAAGAACAGAGGGAAGAGGGAGCATTAGAATGAAGAGGAGAGAACAGAGGGAAGACTGCTAGGAGCATTAGAATGAAGGGAGGAGAAGAACAGAGGGAAGACTGCTAGGAGCATTAGAATGAAGGGAGGAGAAGAACAGAGGGAAGACTGCTAGGAGCATTAGAATGAAGGAACAGAGGAGAGGAGAACAGAGGGAAGACTGCTAGGAGCATTAGAATGAAGGACTGAGAAGAACAGAGGGAAGACGGGTAGGAGCATTAGAATAGGGAGCATTAGAATGAAGGACTGAGAAGAACAGAGGGAAGACGGCTAGGAGCATTAGAATGAAGGGAAGAGAAGGAGAACAGAGGGAAGACTGCTAGGAGCATTAGAATGAAGGGAGGAGAAGAACAGAGGGAAGACTGCTAGAGCATTAGAATGAAGGAGAGGAGGAAGAACAGAGGGAAGACTGCTAGGAACATTAGAATGAAGGGAGGAGAAGAACAGAGGAAGACTGCTAGAGCATTAGAATGAAGGAGGAGAAGAACAGGGGAAGACGGCTAGGAGCATTAGAATGAAGGAGGAGAAGAACAGAGGGAAGACTAGGAGCATTAGAATGAAGGAGGAAGAGAACAGAGGGAATACTTAGATGCATTAGAATGAAGGAGAGAAGAACAGAGGGAAGACTGCTAGGAGCATTAGAATGAAGGAAGAGAAGAGAAGAACAGAGGGAAGACTGCTAGGAGCATTAGAATGAAGGGAGGAGAAGAACAGAGGGAAGGCTAGAGCATTAGAATGAAGGACTGAGAAGAACAGAGGGAAGACTGCTAGGAGCATTAGAATGAAGGGAGAGAGAAAGAACAGAGGGAAGACTGCTAGGAGCATTAGAATGAAGGACTGAGAAGAACAGAGGGAAGACTGCTAGGAGCATTAGAATGAAGGGAGGAGAAGAACAGAGGGAAGACTGCTAGGAGCATTAGAATGAAGGAAGAGGGAAGAGAACAGAGGGAAGACTGCTAGGAGCATTAGAATGAAGGACTGAGAAGAACAGAGGGAAGACTGCTAGGAGCATTAGAATGAAGGGAGGAAAAGAACAGAGGGGAAGCATTAGAATGAAGGAGAAGAACAGAGGGAAGACTGCTAGGAGCATTAGAATGAAGGACTGAGAAGAACAGAGGGAAGACTGCTAGGAGCATTAGAATGAAGGGAAGAGAAGGAGAACAGAGGGAAGACTGCTAGAGCATTAGAATGAAGGACTGAGAAGAACAGAGGGAAGACTGCTAAGAGCATTAGAATGAAGGGAGGAGAAGAACAGAGGGAAGACTGCTAGGAGCATTAGAATGAAGGACTGAGAAGAACAGAGGGAAGACGGCTAGGAGCATTAGAATGAAGGATGAGAAGAAGGGAAGGAAGAGAACAGAGAAGAAGAACATTAGAATGAAGGGAAGAGAAGGAGAACAGAGGGAAGACGGCTAGGAGCATTAGAATGAAGGACTGAGAAGAACAGAGGGAAGACGGCTAGGAGCATTAGAATGAAGGGAAGAGAAGGAGAACAGAGGGAAGACTGCTAGGATTATTAGAATGAAGGGAGGAGAAGAACAGAGGGAAGACTGCTAGGAGCATTAGAATGAAGGGAGGAGAAGAACAGAGGGAAGACGGCTAGGAGCATTAGAATGAAGGACTGAGAAGAACAGAGGGAAGACGGCTAGGAGCATTAGAATGAAGGACTGAGAAGAACAGAGGGAAGACGGCTAGGAGCATTAGAATGAAGGGAAGAGAAGGAGAACAGAGGGAAGACGGCTAGGAGCATTAGAATGAAGGACTGAGAAGAACAGAGGGAAGACTGCTAGGAGCATTAGAATGAAGGGAAGAGAAGGAGAACAGAGGGAAGACTGCTAGGATTATTAGAATGAAGGGAGGAGAAGAACAGAGGGAAGACTGCTAGGAGCATTAGAATGAAGGGAGGAGAAGAACAGAGGGAAGAACTAGAGCATTAGAATGAAGGACTGAGAAGAACAGAGGGAAGACGGCTAGGAGCATTAGAATGAAGGACTGAGAAGAACAGAGGGAAGACGGCTAGGAGCATTAGAATGAAGGGAAGAGAAGGAGAACAGAGGGAAGACGGCTAGGAGCATTAGAATGAAGGACTGAGAAGAACAGAGGGAAGACGGCTAGGAGCATTAGAATGAAGGGAAGAGAAGGAGAACAGAGGGAAGACTGCTAGGAGCATTAGAATGAAGGACTGAGAAGAACAGAGGGAAGACGGCTAGGAGCATTAGAATGAAGGGAGGAGAAGAACAGAGGGAAGACTGCTAGGAGCATTAGAATGAAGGGAGGAGAAGAACAGAGGGAAGACTGCTAGGAGCATTAGAATGAAGGACTGAGAAGAACAGAGGGAAGACTGCTAGGAGCATTAGAATGAAGGGAGGAGGAGAACAGAGGGAAGACAGCTAGGAGCATTAGAATGAAGGGAGGAGGAGAACAGAGGGAAGACAGCTAGGAGCATTAGAATGAAGGGAGGAGAAGAACAGAGGGAAGACAGCTAGGAACATTAGAATAAAGGGAGGAGAAGGAGAACAGAGGAAGATTAGTTAGCATCTGTGCGCCTCCTCTCTTCCCATGCTGCTTATTCAACACACACACAGAAACACAGTATGACCCAAGCTACATACGGTTGGTAAACCTTGGCATTATAGGATATAGAAGCCAAGATGTGTGCTGGGTCAGAGCTTATAGGCAATTCAGGATGCATTATCTTAGTTATTGCTAATGCATCCGGCCTTGGATCATGTGGGAAGTCGAGCACAAGAGGATGTAGCCCATTTAGAAGCTATCCAGAGGTGCTGTAAATACCACTACCTTACCTTAGACACCTCGTTCACCGAGACTCATACCAGTCACTATAAGTCTGACAACTTTTACCTTACATAGTGCACTACTTGAATAGTGTCGTACCAGGTGTAGCGTCAGACAGTAGTCTAGTTGGGTGGTGAGTACTACACTGTCTTCTAACGATCAGTCTGAGACTCCGGTATACATGTGGAGGTGTATTGAGTTGTCACTGTACTCACAGCAGCACTCTTGCCTGGGAAGCTGAAGAAGGAGTCAGGTCCGTTCCGGTGGGCCATGCTCCTCAGGACAGACAGCAGCTTCACCGCATGGGGAGGCTGGAGGGAAGAACACGCACAAGATGAGACGCCACAGACTTTGATGAGGGTGCACCGCACCCTTTAATGTAAAGCCACAGTGCAGTCGGGAGAGTATTCAGACACCTTCCCTGTTCCCACATTTTGTTACGTTACAGCCTTATTCGAAAATTGATGAAATACAAAAAATCCTCACCAATCTACACACAATACCCAATAAAGACAAAGCAAAAACAGGTTTTTATACATTTTGCAAATGTATTACAAATACAAATCTTATTAACACAAGTATTCAGACCCTTCACTATGAGACTCATTTGAGCTCCGGTTCATCCTGTTTCCGTTGATCATCCTTGAGATATTTCTACAACTTGTTTGGATATCTTTATAAATTCATGGATGGAATTGTCTGTAGAGCTCCGAAACAGGATTGTGTCGAGGCACAGATCTGGGGAAGGGTACCAAAAAAATGTCTGCAGCATTCAAGGTCCCAAAGAACACAGTGGCCTCCATCATTCTTAAATGGAAGAAGTTTGGAACCACTAAGACTCTGCCGAGAGCTGGCCACCGGCCAAACTGAGCAATCGGTGGGGAAGGGCTTGGTCAGGGAGGTGAACAAGAACCCGATGGTCACTCTGACAGAGATCTAGAGTTCCTCTGTGGAGATGGGAGAACCTTCCAGAAGGACAACCATCTCTGCCGCACTCCACCAATCAGCCCTTTATGGTAGAGTGGCCAGACGGAAACCACTCCTCAGTAAAAAGGCACATGACAGCCCGCTTTGAGTTTGGAAAAAGGCACCTAAAGAACTCTGACCATGAGAAACAAGATTGAACTCTTTGGCCTGAATGCCAAGCGCCACGTCTTGAGGAAACCTGGCCCCATCTCTAAGTTGAAGCATGGTGGTGGCAGCATCATGCTGTGGGGACATTTTTCAGTGGCAGGGACTGGGAGACTCGTCAGGATCGAGGGATAGATGAACGGAGCAGAGAGATCCGTAACGAAAACCTGCTACAGACGGCTCAGGACCTCAGACACACAGCCAAGACAACGCAGGAATCCAACCTGACAGAGCTTGAGTGAATCTATAGAGAAGAATGGGAGAAACTCCCCAAATAAAGGTGTGCCAAGCTTGTAGCGTCAAACCTAAGAAAACACATGGCTGTAGTCGCTGCCAAAGGTGATTCAGCAATGTACTGTGTGAAGGGTCTGAATACTTATGTACATTTTTTTAAATGTCTAAAAACCTATTTTTGCTTTGCCATTAAGGAATATTGTGTGTCGATTGAGGAAAAAAACAATTGAATCAATTTTAAAATAGGGCGGCAACGTAACAAAATGTGGAAAAAGGCCTGAACACTTCCTGAACGTACATGTTCAAGTTCACAGGCAGGTCAGCAAGCAAAACAAACACACCAACATCTCCACAACTAGAGTCCAGGTCTATTTTCTGCTTTTCTATATTGACCTCTACTAACCAAGTCAACATCTCGTTGAGAACTCTCTAGAGACATTATACTGAGAATGCAGGAGTTCTGTTGATCTACTTTACTTTTACTTTCCCGTTGATACTGCAAGGTCACCCGCTTTAGATCAGACCCCCTTCCTTTCAACCCAAATGTAAATCAAAACCCACGGAACCGTGATCAACGTTGATAAACTTCCATAATATATTGATGAGCTTTTCTTCCGACCAAGGCCTCTGTCAGTTTAAATTCTGTGGAGGCTGCAGTAAGCATATCACACTGTGTTCACTCTGTTCAAATCCTGTGAGGGAGAGACTCCTGATAGACGCATCATCTCTTGCCAACCCCCTCAGATAATATTTCACAAAGCTAGCAGAGTGTCTGAGTGTGTGTGTGTGTGTGGATGGAAATGGAGAAGCACAAAAGCAGATTGTCAACAAAAATGGGGCAATCTGATTCCACACTGATCAATGGGCCTCCCTATTTATTTATTTATTTATTTTTATTTCACCTTTATTTAACCAGGTAGGCTAGTTGAGAACAAGTTCTCATTTACAACTGCGACCTGGCCAAGATAAAGCATAGCAGTGTGAACAGACAACAACACAGAGTTACACATGGAGTAAACAATTAACAAGTCAATAACACAGTCGAAAAAAAGGGGAGTCCATATACATTGTGTGCAAAAGGCATGAGGAGGTAGGCGAATAATTACAATTTTGCAGATTAACACTGGAGTGATAAATGATCAGATGGTCATGTGCAGGTAGAGATACTGGTGTGCAAAATAGCAGAAAAGTAAATAAATAAAAACAGTATGGGGATGAGGTAGGTAAATTGGGTGGGCTATTTACCGATGGACTATGTACAGCTGCAGCAATCGGTTAACTGCTCAGATAGCAGATGTTTAAAGTTGGTGAGGGAGATAAAAGTCTCCAACTTCAGCGATTTTTGCAATTCGTTCCAGTCACAGGCAGCAGAGGACTGGAAGGAAAGGTGGCCAAATGAGGTGTTGGCTTTAGGGATGATCAGTGCGATACACCTGCTGGAGCACGTGCTACGGGTGGGTGTTGCCATCGTGACCAGTGAACTGAGATAAGGCGGAGCTTTACCTAGCATGGATTTGTAGATGACCTGGAGCCAGTGGGTCTGGCGACGAATATGTAGTGAGGGCCAGCCGACTAGAGCATACAGGTCGCAGTGGTGGGTGGTGTAAGGTGCTTTAGTAACAAAACGGATGGCACTGTGATAAACTGCATCCAGTTTGCTGAGTAGAGTGTTGGAAGCTATTTTGTAGATGACATCGCCGAAGTCGAGGATCGGTAGGATAGTCAGTTTTACTAGGGTAAGTTTGGCAGCATGAGTGAAGGAGGCTTTGTTGAGGAATAGAAAGCCGACTCTAGATTTGATTTTAGATTGGAGATGTTTGATATGAGTCTGGAAGGAGAGTTTACAGTCTAGCCAGACACCTAGGTACTTATAGATGTCCACATATTCTAGGTCGGAACCATTAAGGGTGGTGATGCTAGTCCGGCGTGCGGGTGCAGGCAGCAAACGGTTGAAAAGCATGCATTTGGTTTTACTAGCGTTTAAGAGCAGTTGGAGGCCACGGAAGGAGTGTTGTATGGCATTGAAGCTCGTTTGGAGGTTAGACAGCACAGTGTCCAAGGAAGGGCCAGAAGTATACAGAATGGTGTCGTCTGCGTAGAGGTGGATCAGGGAATCATCCGCAGCAAGAGCAACATCATTGATATATACAGAGAAAAGAGTCGGCCCAAGAATTGAACCCTGTGGCACCCCCATAGAGACTGCCAGAGGACCAGACAACATGCCCTCCGATTTGACACACTGAACTCTGTCTGCAAAGTACTTGGTGAACCAGGCAAGGCAGTTATTAGAAAAACCGAGGCTACTGAGTCTGCCGATAAGAATATGAGAATATGATTGAGGGTGTCAAAAGCCTTGGCCAAGTCGATGAAGACGGCTGCACGGCTGCACAGACGGCTGCACAGTACTGTCTTTTATCGATGGCGGTTATGATATCGTTTAGTCCCTTGAGCGTGGCTGAGGTGCACCCGTGACCGGCTCGGAAACCAGATTGCACAGCGGAGAAGGTACGGTGGGATTCGAGATGGTCAGTGATCTGTTTGTTGACTAGGCTTTCGAAAGGTCTTCGAAAGCCTAGGTCTTCGAAAGACTAGGCTTTCGAAGACCTGCCTCACACAGGAAGCGGCGCAGGTCCTAATCCAGGCACTTGTCATCTCCCGTCTGGATTACTGCAACTCGCTGTTGGCTGGGCTCCCTGCCTGTGCCATTAAACCCCTACAACTCATCCAGAACGCCGCAGCCCGTCTTGTGTTCAACCTTCCCAAGTTCTCTCACGTCACCCCGCTCCTCCGCTCCCTCCACTGGCTTCCAGTTGAAGCTCGCATCCGCTACAAGACCATGGTGCTTGCCTACGGAGCTGTGAGGGGAACGGCACCTCAGTACCTCCAGGCTCTGATCTGGCCCTACACCCAAACAAGGGCACTGCGTTCATCCACCTCTGGCCTGCTCGCCTCCCTACCACTGAGGAAGTACAGTTCCCGCTCAGCCCAGTCAAAACTGTTCGCTGCTCTGGCCCCCCAATGGTGGAACAAACTCCCTCACGACGCCAGGACAGCGGAGTCAATCACCACCTTCCGGAGACACCTGAAACCCCACCTCTTTAAGGAATACCTAGGATAGGATAAAGTAATCCTTCTCATCCCCCCTCCCCCTTAAAAGATTTAGATGCACTACTGTTCCACTGGATGTCATAAGGTGAATGCACCAATTTGTAAGTCGCTCTGGATAAGAGCGTCTGCTAAATGACTTAAATGTAAATGTAAATGTAATAGGCAGGGCAGGATGGATATAGGTCTTTAACAGTTTGGGTCCAAGGTGTCTCCCCCTTTGAAGAGGGGGATGACTGCGGCAGCTTTCCAATCCTTGGGGATGTCAGACAATATGAAAGAGAGGTTGAACAGGCTGGTAATAGGGGCTGCGACAATGGCGGCGGATCGTTTCAGAAATAGAGGGTCCAGATTGTCAAGACCAGCTGATTTGTACGGGTCCAGGTTTTGCAGCTCTTTCAGAACATCTGCTATCTGGATTTGGGTGAAGGAGAAGCTGGGGAGGCTTGGGCGAGTAGCTGCGGGGGGGAGAGCTGTTGGCCGAGGTTGGAGTAGCCAGGAGGAAGGCATGGCCAGCCTTTGAGAAATGCTTGTTGAAGTTTTCGATTATCATGGATTTATCGTGGTGACCGTGTTACCTAGCCTCAGTGCAGTGGGCAGCTACAGGATGCAAATTTCTGCTTGAAAAAGCTGGCCTTTGCTTTCCTGACTTTACAGTGTTCCTGACTTCCTGAACAGTTGCATATCTTGGGAATAGATTATTGCAGCTACAGGATGTTTTTGTGCTGGTCTTGAAAAAGCAGGTCTGGAGTGAACCAAGGGCTATATCTGTTCTTCGTTCTGCATTTTTTTGAACGGAGCATGCTTATCTAAGATGGTGAGGGAGTTACTTTTAAAGAATGACCATGCATCCTCAACTGACGGGATGAGGTCAATATCCTTCCAGGATACCCGGGCCAGGTCGATTAGAAAGGCCTGCTCGCAGAAGTGGGAGCGTTTTAGGGAGCGTTTGACAGTGATGAGGGGTGGTCGTTTGACTGTGGACCCGTAGCGGATACAGGCAATGTGGCAGTGATCGCTGAGATCCTGATTGAAGACAGCGGAGGTGTATTTGGAGGGCCAGTTGGTCAGGATAACGTCTATGAGGGTGCCCTTGTTTACAGATTTAGGGTTGTACCTGGTGGGTTCCTTGATGATTTGTGTGAGATTGAGGGCATCTAGCTTAGATTGTAGGACTGCCGGGGTGTTAAGCATATCCCAGTTTAGGTCACCTAACAGAACAAACTCTGAAGCTAGATGGGGGGCGATCAATTCACAAATGGTGTCCAGGGCCAAGCTGGGAGCTGAGGGGGGTCGGTAGCAGGCGGCAACAGTGAGAGACTTAGTTCTGGAGAGAGTAATTATTTTAAATTAGTAGTTCGAACTGTTTGGGTATGGACCTGGAAAGTATGACATTACTTTGCAGGCTCTCTCTGCAGTAGACTGCAACTCCTCCCCCTTTTGCAGTTCTATCTTGACGGAAAATGTTATAGTTGGGTATGGAAATCTCAAAAATTTTGGTGGCCTTCCTAAGCCAGGATTCAGACATGGCAAGGACATCAGGGTTGGCAGAGTGTGCTAAAGCAGTGAGTAAATGATTCTCTCTCAATGGTGCAGGGACTCAGTGGATAATTCATGGTACAAACCTACTAGATCTGCTGTTTTTACACAAGGGCTAATGTACTGACTCCACCCTGCTAGGCAAGACTGTCCAGGCTGTCTTCCCAATGTACTGTACTGACTACACCCTGCTAGGCAAGACTGTCCAGGCTGTCTTCCCACTGTACTGACTCCACCCTGCTAGGCAAGACTGTCCAGGCTGTCTTCCCAATGTACTGTACTGACTCCACCCTGCTAGGCAAGACTGTCCAGGCTGTCTTCCCAATGTACTGTGTACTGACTCCACCCTGCTAGGCAAGACTGTCCAGGCTGTCTTCCCACTGTACTGTACTGACTCCACCCTGCTAGGCAAGACCGTCCAGGCTGTCTTCCCATTGTACTGACTCCACCCTGATAGGCAAAACTGTCCAGGCTGTCTTCCCACTGTACTGTACTGAATCCACCCTGCTAGGCAAGACTGTCCAGGCTGACTTCCCACTGTTACTGTACTGACTCCACCCTGCTAGGCAAGACTGCCCAGGCTGTCTTGGTGGAAAACTACAAAACCCAGGTTGGAAAACAAATTATTCCACAACTTTATAATCACTAATGTATCTTGAGTATACAGTGGGGCAAAAAAGTATTTAGCCAGCCACCAATTGTGCAAGTTCTCCCACTTAAAAAGATGAGAGGCCTGTAATTTTCATAATAGGTACAATTCAACTATGACAGACAAAATGAGGGAAAAAAATCCAGAAAATCACATTGTAGGAATTTTAATGAATTTATTTGCAAAATATGGTGGAAAATAAGTATTTGGTCATCTACAAACAAGCAAGATTTCTGGCTCTCACAGACCTGTAACTTCTTCTTTAAGAGGCTCCTCTGTCCTCCACTCGTTACCTGTATTAATGGCACCTGTTTGAACTTGTTATCAGTATAAAAGACACCTGTCCACAAACTCAAACAGTCACACTCCAAACTCCACTATGGCCAAGACCAAAGAGCTGTCAAAGGACACAAGAAACAAAATTGTAGACCTGCACCGGGCTGGGAAGACTGATTCTGCAATAGGTAGGCAGCTTGGTTTGAAGAAATCAACTGTGGGAGCAATTATTAGGAAATGGAAGACATACAAGACCACTGATAATCTCCCTCGATCTGGGGCTCCACGCAAGATCTCACCCTGTGGGGTCTAAATGATCACAAGAACGGTGAGCAAAAAGCCCAGAACCACACGGGGGGGACCTAGTGAATGACCTGCAGAGAGCTGGGACCAAAGTAACAAAGCCTACCATCAGTAACACACTACGCCACCAGGGACTAAAAATCCTGCAGTGCCAGACGTGTCCCCCTGCTTAAGCCAGTACATGTCCAGGCCCGTCTGAAGTTTGTTAGAGAGCATTTGGATGATCCAGAAGAAGATTGGGAGAATGTCATATGGTCAGATGAAACCAAAATATAACTTTTTGGTAAAAACTCAACTCGTGTTTGGAGGACAAAGAATGCTGAGTTGCATCCAAAGAACACCATACCTACTGTGAAGCATGGGGGTGGAAACATCATGCTTTGGGGCTGTTTATCTGCAAAGGGACCAGGACAACTGATCCGTGTAAAGGAAAGAATGAGTGGGGCCATGAATCGTGAGATTTTGAGTGAAAACCTCCTTCCATCATCAAGGGCATTGAAGATGAAACGTGGCTGGGTCTTTCAGCATGACAATGATCCCAAACACACCGCCCGGGCAACGAAGGAGTGGCTTCGTAAGAAGCATTTCAAGGTCCTGGAGTGGCCTAGCCAGTCTCCAGATCTCAACCCCATAGAAAATCTTTGGAGGGAGTTGAAAGTCTGTGTTGCCCAGCAACAGCCCCAAAACATCACTGCTCTAGAGGAGATCTGCATGGAGGAATGGGCCAAAATACCAGCAACAGTGTGTGAAAACCTTGTGAAGACTTACAGAAAACATTTGACCTCTGTCATTGCCAACAAAGGGTATATAACAAATACTTATTTTCCACCATAATTTGCAAATAAATAAATTAAAAATCCTACAATGTGATTTTCTGCATTTTTTTTCTCATTTTGTCAGTCATAGTTGAAGTGTACCTATGATGAAAATTACAGGCCTCTCTCATCTTTTTAAGTGGGAGAACTTGCACAATTGGTGGTTAACTAAATACTTTTTTGTCCCACTGTAGATACTATTTTTAACTAATGATAGGATAGTACTATTTATGTTGTTAAATGTGTGTGATTTAATTCCAAACACTGATCAAAGATCAGCTTACCCTCTCCTTAAATCATAACATTACCCAGTAGAAGGTAGAATGATAAAACTGCCTTCATAAATCAGAGCTAAGAGGCAACATCCTCAAGTTATTACACATTAATAATGCAGTAATGTTTTTTGGATTAGCCCAATAGACAGCGATGGTGTGTCTGCACTATACAGTGTGATGTATGGTACCAGAGCACAGAGAGGCTAAAAGGATGTGTACAGGCAACCAGTTGAAGTGTTGCTAGCACATTCCCCATGCTCTCTACAAGACAAATATGACAGGGCGGTACGGAATGAAGGTTTGACTAGTTGAATTACCCATTGGCCTTTCTCTCCTTGCAGTTTGCTGAAGAACAACTTCAGCTCCTTGACTGTGATGCTGTAGCTGGCCAGCACTCCTAGCATGTCCACCATCAGGTCTGGAAGAGGGAAGGGACACACACAGGTTAAACATGACATATGTGAAGAGGGGAAACTGACCACAGCCTAACAATGGACTTGAGTCCAAGTGAAAAGTAAAACACATACAGAGGGATGTTCCAGAACCTCTATAACCAAAGTAACATCGTTGTGTGACCTCTTGTTACTTGGCTAATAAAACATTTTATGGATTGATTACAAGTAGACCAAAACACTTCACACTAAAGAGGACATCGAAAAATACTTAAATCAGATATTCAGCACTTAAAATACTATGCAAACCAAATCACCTTTTATTTGTTGAGTACACATATTTTCACATTATGGAAAATGTGGAGAAATGCTATGCCATTCCCCATCAATGTATTTTTATTTATGCAAATGAATTACTTAAAAATCATACAATGTGATTTTCTGGATTTTTGTTTTAGATTCCGTCTCTCACAGTTGAAGTGTACCTATGATAAAAAATTACAGACCTCTACATATACCTGCTGGAGCGAGTGCTACGGGTGGGTGTTGTAATTGAGACCAGTGAGCTAAGGCGGAGCTTTACCTAGCAAAGACTTAGAGGACCTGGAGCCAGTGGGTCTGGCGACGAATATGTAGCGAGGGCCAGCCGATGAGAGCATACAGGTCGCAGTGGTGGGTGGTATATGGGGCTTTGGTGACAAAACGGATAGCACTGTGATAGACTGCATCCAGTTTGCTGAGTAGAGTGTTAGAGGCTATTTTGTAAATGATATCGCCGAAGTTGAGGATTGGTAGGATAGTCAGTGTTGCTAGGGTGTTTGACGGCGTGAGTGAAGGAGGCTATGTGGCGAGATAGAAAGCCGATTCTAGATTTAATTTTGGATTGATGTTTGATATGAGTCTAGAAGGAGAGTTTACAGTCTAACCAGACACCTAGGTATTTGTAGTTGTCCACGTATTCTAAGTCAGAATTATCCAGAGTAGTGATGCTAGTCGGGCAGCGATCGGTTGAAAAGCATGCATTTAGTTTTACTAAAGTTTAAGAGCAGTTGGAGGCCACGGAAGGAGTGTTGTAATGGCATTGAAGCTCGTTTGGAGGTTTGTTAACACAGTGTCCAAAGAAGGGCCAGAAGTATACAGAGTGGTGTTGTCTGCGTAGAGGTGGATCAGGGAATAACCCGCAGCAAGAGCGACATCATTGATGTATACAGAGAAAAGAGTCGGCCCGAGAATTGAACCCTGTGGTACCCCCATAGAGACTGCCAGAGGTCTGGAAAACAGATCTCCGATTTGACACACTGAACTCTATCTGAGAAGAAGTTGGTGAACCAGGCGAGGCAGCCATTTGAGAAACTAAGGCTGTTGAGTCTGCCTTTAAGAATACAGTGATTGACAGTCGAAAAAGCCTTGGCCAGGTCGATGAAGACGGCTGCTCAGTACTGTCTTTTATCGATGGCAGTTATATCGTTTAGGACCTTGATCGTGGCTGAGGTGCACCCGTGAGCAGCTCGGAAACCAGCTTGCACAGCGGAGAAGGTGGGATTCGAAAAGGTCAGTGATCTGTTTATTAATTTGGCTTTCGAAGACGTTAGAAAGGCAGGGCAGGATGGATATAGGTCTATAACATTTTGGGTCTAGAGTGTCACCCCCTTTGAAGAGGCTTGGGCAAGTAGCTGCGGGGGGGCTGTTGGCCGGGGTTGGGGTAGCCAGGAGGAAAGCATGGCCAGCCGTAGAGAAATGCTATTTGAAATTCTCGATTATCGTTGATTTAACGGTGGTGACAGTGTTACCTAGCCTCAGTGCAGTGGGCAGCTGGGAGGTGCTGCTCTTATTCTCAATGGACTTTACAGTGTCCAAAAACGTTTTGTAGTTAAAGCTACAGGATGCAAATTTCTCTTTGAAAAAGCTAGCCTTTGCTTTCCTGACTGACTGCGTGTATTGGTTCCTGACTTCCCTGAAAAGTTGCATATCGCAGGGACTATTCGATGCTACTGCAGTCCGCCACAGGATTTTTTTGTGCTGGTCGAGCGCAGTCAGGTCTGGAGTGAATCAAGGGCTATATCTGTTCTTTTTTGAAAGGTGGTGAGGAAATTACTTTTAAAGAACGACCAGGTATCCTCGAATGACGGGATGAGGTCAAAATCCTTCCAGGGTACTCAGGCCAGGTCGATTATAAAGCCCTGCTCACAGAAGTGTTTTAGTGAGCGTTTGACAGTGATGACAGGTGGTCGTTTGACCGCGGATCTATAGCAGATGCAGGCAATGAGGCAGTGATCGCTGAGATCCTGATTGAAAACAGCAGAAGTGTATTTGGAGGGTAAGTTGGTCAGGATAATGTCTATGAGGGTGCCCATGTTTACGGATTTAGGGTTGTACCTGGTGGGTTCCTTGGTGATTTGTGTGAGATTGAGGACATCTAGCTTAGAATGTAGGACTGCCGGGGTGTTAAGCATATCCCAGTTCAGGTCACTTAACAGAACGAGCTCTGAAGATAGATGGGGGGCAATCAATTCACATATGGTGTCCAGGGCACAACTGGGAACTGAAGGGGGTCTATAACAGGCAACAACAGTGAGAGACTTATTTCTGGAGAGATTAATTTTTTAAATTAGAAGCTTGAACTGTTTGGACATAGACCTGGAATGTATGACAGAACTTTGCAAGCTATCTCTGCAGTAGATTGCAACTCCTCCCCCTTTGGCAGTTCTATCTTGAAGGAAAATGTTGTAGTTGGGGATGGTGCTCCTAGACCTTAGTGCTGCTTTTGATACCATCGATCACCACATTCTTTTGGAGAGATTGGAAACCCAAATTGGTCTACACGGACATGTTCTGGCCTGGTTTAGATCTTATCTGTCGGAAAGATATCAGTTTGTCTCTGTGAATGGTTTGTCCTCTGACAAATCAACTGTAAATTTCGGTGTTCCTCAAGGTTCTGTTTTAGGACCACTATTGTTTTCACTATATATTTTACCTCTTGGGGATGTTATTCGAAAACATAATGTAAACTTTCACTGCTATGCGGATGACACACAGCTGTACATTTCAATGAAACATGGTGAAGCCCCAAAATTGCCCTCGCTAGAAGCATGTGTTTCAGACATAAGGAAGTGGATGGCTGCAAACTTTCTACTATTAAACTCGGACAAAACAGAGATGCTTGTTCTAGGTCCCAAGAAACAAAGAGATCTTCTGTTGAATCTGACAATTAATCTTAATGGTTGTACAGTCGTCTCAAATAAAACTGTGAAGGACCTCGGCGTTACTCTGGACCCTGATCTCTCTTTTGAAGAACATATCAAGACCATTTCGAGGACAGCTTTTTTCCATCTACGTAACATTGCAAAAATCAGAAACTTTCTGTCCAAAAATGATGCAGAAAAATGAATCCATGCTTTTGTCACTTCTAGGTTAGACTACTGCAATGCTCTATTTTCCGGCTACCCGGATAAAGCACTAAATAAACTTCAGTTAGTGCTGAATACGGCTGCTAGAATCCTGACTAGAACCAAAAAATTTGATCATATTACTCCAGTGCTAGCCTCTCTACACTAGCTTCCTGTCAAAGCAAGGGCTGATTTCAAGGTTTTACTGCTAACCTACAAAGCATTACATGGGCTTGCTCCTACCTATCTCTCTGATTTGGTCCTGCCGTACATACCTACACGTACGCTACGGTCACAAGACGCAGGCCTCCTAATTGTCCCTAGAATTTCTAAGCAAACAGCTGGAGGCAGGGCTTTCTCCTATAGAGCTCCATTTTTATGGAACGGTCTGCCTACCCATGTCAGAGACGCAAACTCGGTCTCAACCTTTAAGTCTTTACTGAAGACTCATCTCTTCAGTGGGTCATATGATTGAGTGTAGTCTGGCCCAGGAGTGGGAAGGTGAACGGAAAGGCTCTGGAGCAACGAACCGCCCTTGCTGTCTCTGCCTGGCCGATTCCCCTCTTTCCACTGGGATTCTCTGCCTCTACCCTGTTACGGGGCTGAGTCACTGGCTTACTGGGGCTCTCTCATGCCGTCCCTGGGGGGGGTGCGTCACCTGGGTGGGTTGATTCACTGTTGTGGTCGGCCTGTCTGGGTTGGCGACCCCCTTGGGTTGTGCCGTGGCGGAGATCTTTGTGGGCTATACTCGGCCTTGTCTCAGGATGGTAAGTTGGTGGTTGAAGATATCCCTCTAGTGGTGTGGGGGCTGTGCTTTGGCAAAGTGGGTGGGGTTATATCCTTCCTGTTTGGCCCTGTCCGGGGTGTCCTCGGATGGGGCCACAGTGTCTCCTGACCCCTCCTGTCTCAGCCTCCAGTATTTATGCTGCATTAGTTTATGTGTCGGGGGGCTAGGGTCAGTTTGTTATATCTGGAGTACTTCTCCTGTCCTATTCGGTGTCCTGTGTGAATCTAAGTGTGCGTTCTCTAATTCTCTCCTTCTCTCTTTCTTTCTCTCTCTCGGAGGACCTGAGCCCTAGGACCATGCCCCAGGACTACCTGACATGATGACTCCTTGCTGTCCCCAGTCCACCTGGCCATGCTGCTGCTCCAGTTTCAACTGGCCTGGGCCCTAGGACCATGTCCCAGGACTACCTGACATGATGACTCCTTGCTGTCCCCAGTCCACCTGGCCATGCTGCTGCTCCAGTTTCAACTGTTCTGCCTTACTATTATTCAACCATGCTGGTCATTTATGAACATTTGAACATCTTGGCCACGTTCTGTTATAATCTCCACCCGGCACAGCCAGAAGAGGACTGGCCACCCCACATATGCTCTCTCTAATTCTCTCTTTCTTTCTCTCTCTCTCGGAGGACCTGAGCCCTAGGACCGTGCCCCAGGACTACCTGACATGATGACTCCTTGCTGTCCCCAGTCCACCTGACTGTGCTGCTGCTCCAGTTTCAACTGTTCTGCCTTATTATTATTCGACCATGCTGGTCATTTATGAACATTTGAACATCTTGGTCATGTTCTGTTATAATCTCTACCCGGCACAGCCAGAAGAGGACTGGCCACCCCACATAGCCTGGTTCCTCTCTAGGTTTCTTCCTAGGTTTTGGCCTTTCTAGGGAGTTTTTCCTAGCCACCGTGCTTTTACACCTGCATTGTTTGCTGTTTGGGGTTTTAGGCTGGGTTTCTGTACAGCACTTTGAGATATCAGCTGATGTACGAAGGGCTATATAAATAAATTTGATTTGATTTGATTTTGATTTGATGGAAATCTTAGAATTTTTGGTGGCCTCTTCCTAAGCCAGGATTCAAACACGGCAAGGACATCAGGGTTGGCAGAGTGTGCTAAAGCAGTGAGTAAAACTAACTTAGGGAGGAAGCTTCTGATGTTAACATGCATGAAACCAAGGCTTTTTCGATTACAGAAGTCAACAAATGAGAGTGCCTGGGTTGACCTCCACTTCACCTGAGGAACAGAGGAGGAGTAGGATGAGGGTACGGCTAAAAGATATCAAAACTGGTCGTCTAGTGCGTTGGGGACATAGAATAAAAGGAGCAGATTTCTGGGCGTGGTAGAAGAGATTCAGGGCATAATGTGCAGACAGGGGTATGGTGGGGTGCGGGTACAGTGGAGGTAAACCCAGGCACTGAGTGATGATAAGAGAGATTGCATCTCTGGACGCACTAGTTATGCTGGGTGAGGTCACCGCATGTGTGGGAGGTGGGACAAAGGAGGTATCTGAGGCATGTTGAGTGGGACTAGGGGCCCCGCAGTAAACTAAAACAATGATAACTATCCTAAACAACAATATACAAGGCATATTGACATTTGAGAGAGACATAAAGCGAGGCATAAAGCAATCCCAGGTGTTGATTGGGAGAGCTAGCTAAGACAACAACGGGGGGCTATAGGGAGGCAATAGAACATCTCTCTCTGTTCACTGAGATGAAAATGGTCCTCCTGGCATTAGCCAGTAATGTGTATTGATTGGCTTATCAATGCACACTGCCCCTGGCATTCAGCCTATAATACGACACATTACTGGCAAATGCCATGGAGGATCATTTTCATCAGATACTGTGGAGGTTCTATAGCCTGCCAGAGCGACCTGGGGCATCAGAGGACTGACACACACCAGCCATGGAAGGAGAGGGAGAGAGGCCGTCTGATTTAACAGCCTAATGCCCATTTCACACTACTGAGCCAAGCAGAGTCAAAACATATTGCAATGGCCTGGTTACACCATAATTGCCAGGGAGACGTGCTGAAAGGACAACGTGAAAAGAAGATATCAGGGCAAGTGCAGTCGATTCGGGTTGGGACATTTGTGTAAAAATAGTTTATTTGTCGGTCTGGCCTGAACTACATGTTCATGTTGCCTGGGTTTGTCTGTCTGGCCTGACCTGCATGTTCCCTGGGTTTGTCTGTCTGGCCTGGACTGCATGTCCATGTTCCCTGGGTTTGTCTGTCTGTCTGTCTGGCCTGGACTGCATGTTCATGTTCCCTGGGTTTGTCTGTCTGTCTGGCCTGGACTGCATGTTCATGTTCCCTGGGTTTGTCTGTCTGTCTGTCTGGCCTGGACTGCATGTTCATGTTCCCTGGGTTTGTCTGTCTGTCTGTCTGGCCTGGACTGCATGTCCATGTTCCCTGGGTTTGTCTGTCTGGCCTGGACTGCATGTCCATGTTCCCTGGGTTTGTCTGTCTGTCTGGCCTGGACTACATGTCAATGTTCCCTGGGTTTGTCTGTCTGTCTGGCCTGGACTAGATGTTAATGTTCCCTGGGTTTGTCTGTCTGTCTGGCCTAGACTGCATGTTAATGTTCCCTGGGTTTGTCTGTCTGTCTGGCCTGGACTGCATGTTAATGTTCCCTGGGCTAATGGTTTCATTATGCTAAGGCTGATTATCCTGCTCTGCCAGGCCAGTGGTCAATCACTGAGCTTTTGAAGAGTTATTTTGGCCTCATTAGAGTGAGAGTGAGAGTCTGGTGAGTGATTGAAGCTGGTGACTGTGTCTACTGACTGGTGTGGGAGTCACTTCTCTGACTGGGCAGTGGGTTAGCGCGAGGCTGAGTGGTGTTGTCAGGTCTGCACACACACTCTAAATCTAATGATGATGATGCGTGTGTCTGTCTGTCTGTCTGTCTGTCCGTCCGTCCATGGGTATCCGCACCTCCTCAGTGCTTGAGTTGCTGCAGGACAAAGTAGTCTCTTTTCAGACACACACAGAATTGTGCCGTCAGCTGGCTAAGCTTGATGAGGGAAGGTGAGGAGCATTAGACAGGGCTATCTCACTTCCTCATTCTAAGGGTGATACCTGTACAGTAGGGAATCATTCGGACTGAGGCAGTGGTCATTACTTTGGATTTAAAAAGGTAGAAAAACACAGGATTTGGAGAACCACTGGACAGTGATTATGACTGAGACAATCATCCACACTCCAGGGGAACTAGACAGCCCTGTAGGTAGGTGTCAGCATGCTAAATACTGTACTGAGGACTGGGGTGACCTCATTACTTTGGAGTGAAATGACTTTGGCCTCTGGTGTTACTGTGGCAGTACCTGCGATCATGCTGTCAGTGTGGGCCACGCGGTCCAGGACCAGGTTGATGAGGGCCGTGTCGGTGCAGGCCTGCAGGTTCCTCAAGCTCTTCTTCAGGATAGCCGTGAAGATACTCCACACCTCCGCCTGGCACGTGGGCTCACACTGGGAACCAGACATAATAATAATAATAATGGATCCGATTTAGAAAGAGATTTGCCAGATGCTCAAAGCGCTTTACAAACCTCCACCGCTAACATGTACCCATAGAAATAGGCCTACAATTACTAGAACGGGGATCCCCATTCAAGTCAATGAGACCACGATGGGTGGGCTGGCAGAAAATCTATTTCTCTGTGTATTTCTCTGTGTGTACAGCCACAACTCATCCACCATAGATTATATTATACATATTGTTCCATTTCATTTTGTGTGTGTAGCACCCACCTTGTCCAGCAGCTCCACCATGCACACAATGCTGTCCTTCTCCTGGATAATGAAGTTCATCTCCAGGTCAAACTGGCCCCCCACCAACTAGAGAGAGAGGAGAGAAGAGAGAGAAGAAAGAGAAGAAAGAGAGAGGAGAGATTAGGGTGAGAGAAAGAGAATGAGAGGGAGAGAATGAGAGAGCGAGAGAAAGAATGAGAAAGAAAAAGAGGGAGAAAGAAAGAAAGAAAGAAAGAAAGAAAGAGAGAGAGAGAGGATTCATCAACCTACGCAATTCAAAAGCACAGAGTCAAAAACAACATCTCCAATGCAATTGGATTAGCATATGCCACTGAGCTTTTCCCTCACACCTATTTATGTCCTTTTTTTAGGACATAAAACCCCTGGCACAGGTTCCTGGGCCACATCAACTGCATAACCAAATCCCTGGACCAAGCTGGACGGTGTATTTCTAAACAGCTGCTCCTCTGTGGATCAGGCCTGCTGGACAACTAGATTAGAGGAATGGGTTGAGCTTTATTCCGCCTAGCTTCTATCATACTGCTGTTACCTATCCAATCCAGTTGTCTCAGATGTGTACAAGGATGTGAACAATGGAGCAGGCTGGGATTCAATACAGAAAGATGCTCCACTCCTCTCTGCCCTATTTCACCTCAATGCGGTCATATTCTGTGTAGACAAGTGAACAAGGGCACAGCGGAGGGTAGTGATTCCTCCCTGAAATTAAACACATCACGGAGGATAAAACCCTACCTGGTCCTGAGCAGAGTGAGAGGAATTGAGCGGTGGGAAAGACTGCTCTGGCACTCCACATCCTTCCCAACCGCTCCACATCCTTCCCAACCGCTCCACATCCTTCCCAACCGCTCCACATCCTTCCCAACCACAGAACTCTGAGAAACGTATGATAGGACAGGGAGTACTTCTCAAGGGAGAAAGGTATAAAATGGATGTCTTTGTATAATGGTCTTTATTCAGAGTGCTCTCGTGAATAAACATGTTGACTATTGTAAGCTGGGAACTCTGTCTGTTTCATTTAAACCAGAACCTTAAAATTTGGGTTGCAGACTGAGTAGATTAATTGAAGTTTATGAACATTGATAACGAAATTCTCATAACAGTAAGAAAGACTGTAAATAGCACTCATTATTTCAAAAGGGCTACATGTCGTATTAAACAGCATATAAACGTCATAAATAGGTCAGGAGCCAGACAGGTAGTTTAAGAAAAGAAAATGTATTATTTAGGCTACATTATTTCAAGGCTATAGCCTGCAAAGAAATACATTTCAGGGAACATGGACATGCAGTCCAGGCCATACATTAAGCTCTCATTATTTAAACAACATGTTGTATTCAATCATTATAGTCTATACATTTCACATTTTTTCTGTGACTTACTGAAAATGAAATACAAATTAAAAAGAAACATGCCTTACTAGGCTCAGTATACAATGCCTTTAATTCATTTTTAGAAACACAAGTTTGGCTAGAGTCTGTGGCTTCAGGCTCATGCGTTGGTGCCTGGAGAGCAGGCCAGCAACAGAAAACACCCTCTCCACGCTTGCAGAGCCACTGGGGATGCTAAACACCCTCTGGGCCACTCTCGTCAGGCTGGCAGGATGCATAATTGTTGTTGTTGCTGCTGTTGTTTTCTGTAGGTAGGCCTTAACAATTTTAGGTAAAATAACCCTAGCAAAACGGAAAGCTCCTTGAAAGAGGTAATATGCCTGGCCTATTGGGCCAAAATCAATAAAGGCCTATTGTAAAGATAAGAGAAGTGATTTTTAGTTCATAAATACTTTGCTACATGACACACTTAGCTAGCTTTCCTTCCTGTTAGTGTAGTAAGTAGCACGTAGTAATAAGTCTTTTATTTCATTTTCCATCTTTGTAAGTCACCTTGATTTTTCACCTGTGTGTTTTATCAGATTCTTTATGAAAATATTTAGTGAGCTCCATGACAGTAGCTAAATCAAGGAGCTATAGCAGCACACAAGTAGACTACAGATGCATGCTGGGCCGGGCATACCCTGAGCTCGTGAAGTGAGCTCTACTGGGGCGGGCGAGAAGGCTGACGCCCCAGCTTTTGGGAAACTCGCTCTGCGCCCCAGTCAAATGGGGTACGATCCGCTCCTCCGTACCGTACTCACATACCCTGGCCCTGAGCGGTATACAGGCTGTTGTCGTCTTCTCTAGCCTCGGTCTGACCTCCATACTTCTCAAACACAATGCACCAGCAACACAACAGCAGAAGGGCTGGTTGGGTGAGAAGGTCATGGCAACAACTGGCGCTGGCAGACGTGACATCTTAGTCAGGATCACCCTACAGCTTTGATAACAGAGACATCATACAGAACTGTCATCTAGGATGTGATAAAACTCAGACTCTAGCTAATACTAAATTCGTTTTTTCCCAGTTCCAATTCTATTAGTAGTAGTTGTAGTATATTGCTTTCAAAAGGTTTAGGCCTATATAACGCGTCATTTTTGTTGTAAATGCAAGATTTGTAACGAGTACATTCAAAGAAAATAAATGTAGATATTTTATAGATAGCTATTCCCTTAGATTGCTCCCTTAGGTGAGTTGTTTTGTCAGTCATGTGTTTCATGTTTGAAACCTGGCTTTTACTTTACCTTTCATGCATATTATTCATTTAATCTCGGTGCTGCCAGTGTGTTGTGTTTCTCAGCTGGTGTTTGTGCACACACACTATGTGTAAACATGTTTTGCCTCCAAAAACATGAATCGTATTATTTCCACGCCAGCAGGATGTCAATGAATTTATTATGCTACCTTTAGCAGCGTTATGGAAAAGGTTATCTACGTCTGTGTGTGTGTGTGTGTGTGTGTGTGAGAGAGAGACCTATAGCTAAGGAAGGAATAACGTTCTTTGTGTCTGGAAATATATTGTACAAGCTATAAATGTCATGATTTGTCATTTGTTTAATAGTGGCAATGACATTTTTATGATTGAACCCTGCCTAATAGAAAGTGATAAGAAGGAAAATAACAACGCACATGTCAACAAATATTGTAAGCTGGGGTGCAAGGTGTTGAATCGACAAGAAGGGCCTGTCACTGGACGGAAAGCAAAGAGGGATAGCCACCATTTGCCACGAGACAGGCGGTGAGAAGACAATTTGATTGGGATGAAATTATATCCTCAAACTGTGTTTGATGGGAACCTGTCCCATTAAAATGAGTCAAGCAGGATTAACAGAAGGGGGGGGGGGGTCAGGGTAGCCCCCTGTCACCATGGACAACCAAGCCAGGAGATAAAAGCAATGATAACAGACCGACAAACACACGCTCATGTCATACGTCCATGGATCCCACACTAACAAACCAAATATATATATATATATTCGTCATTCGTGACGCCTCTAGCACTGACCGCTGCGCCACTCGGAAGCCCAATGGCCAGAGAGGGGTGGAGGAGGGAAGGGTGCAATCACTTTCTGATGAACAAATCATTTTTATATATATATATATATATATGAGTGCTAGAGGCGTCACGAATGTCCCTGGTTCGATTCCAGGCTGTATCACAACTGGCCGTGATTGAGAGTCCCATAGGGCGGCACACAATTGGCCCAGAGTCATCCGGGGTAGGCCGTCATTGGCCCAGAGTCATCCGGGGTAGGCCGTCATTGGCCCAGAGTCATCCGGGTAGGCCGTCATTGGCCCAGAGTCATTGGCCCAGAGTCATCATTGGCCCAGAGGGTAGGCCGTCATTGGCCCAGAGTCATCCGGGGGGTATTGGCCCAGAGTCATCCGGGGGTATTGGCCCAGAGTCATCCGGGGTAGGCCAGAGTCATTGGCCCAGAGTCATCCGGGTAGGCATTGGCCCATTGGCCCAGAGTCATCCGGGGTAGGCCGTCATTGGCCCAGAGTCATCCATTGGGGTAGGCCCAGAGTCATCATTGGCCCAGAGTCATCCGGGTAGGCCGTCATTGGCCCAGAGTCATCCGGGGTAGGCCGTCATTGGCCCAGAGTCATCCGGGTAGGCCGTCATTGGCCCAGAGTCATCCGGGGTAGGCCGTCATTGGGGTAGGCCGTCATTGGCCCAGAGTCATCCGGGGTAGGCCGTCATTGGCCCAGAGTCATCCGGGGTAGGCAGTCATTGGCCCAGAGTCATCCGGGGTAGGCCGTCATTGGCCCAGAGTCATCCGGGGTAGGCCGTCATTGGCCCAGAGTCATCCGGGGTAGGCCGTCATTGGCCCAGAGTCATCCGGGGTAGGCCGTCATTGGCCCAGAGTCATCCGGGGTAGGCAGTCATTGGCCCAGAGTCATCCGGGGTAGGCAGTCATTGGCCCAGAGTCATCCGGGGTAGGCCGTCATTGGCCCAGAGTCATCCGGGGTAGGCCGTCATTGCAAATAAGAATTTCTTCTTAACCGACTTGCCTAGTTAAATAAAGGTTAAATGAAATATAATACATTCAATAAAAGCAGTGATTCTTTCCCTCTTCCCTTCTTTCCTCCTGTTGCAGTAGCTGATAAATCATACAGTCATTTGCATTTTAGGACCCCCCCCCACCCACCCACCCACCCAGTCGGGATTGTGTTAATGGATGTTTTCTACAGCACTCGCCACAGTAACAGGTGATTTACGAGCCTGACACTCTGGGCGAGTCAGACATCCATCAGAGTCAGGTGACAGGGGAGAGAGGATGGGAGAGGGGAGTCACATGAGGGCGAGGCCACAGTGGTGGCATCACTGGCCTAGAGGGAGGTCAGTGTGTGAGTACCAAAGAGCTGTTTTTCACTCAGCCTGTGTGTGTGCGCGCGTGCGTGTGTGTTTTCAAAAACAGGTCTGACAGCCAGAGATAGTAAAATATGTGTTTTAAACAGATAAGCTATTCATAAACCACATAATAGAAACTGGCTTCTGTGGGCAAGTACTACGATCACTGACCACAATTACACTTCCTTACACTGAACACCACAGAAAAAGTCATTTTTGGCACAAATTCAGTTTAATTAAGGAACAAGCCCCGAGGGGGTGTGGTGTATGGCTAAAATACCACGGCTAAGGGCTGTTCTTACGCACAATGCAATGTGGAGTGTATGAATACAGCCCTTAGCCGTGGTATATTGGTCACATATCACAAACCTCCATGGTGCCTTATTGCTATTATAAACTGGTTACCTAGAGCAGTAAAAATACATGTTTTATCATACCCGTGGTATATGGTCTGATATACCACAGCTGTCAGCCAAATCAGCATTCAGGGCTTGAACCACCCAGTTTATAATTAATAGTATAACCCACTCGCCTAACTTTGAAGTTACGCAAATTATACCGTGCCCATTTTAGAACAAAAGTTCCCTGCATTTATAAGTATTTCCTAACTACCATTAATATCTCACTGGCCTTCATATTTGCCCTTCCAGATAAAGCCTTATCATCCTCCACTGCGATGGGAGAGAACTATCAGTAAAGAAAAAAATCTCAGCTATTTTTTTTTTTTTTGTAATACTGAGCAGGGTTTTAATAGGCTTAATTTATCATGTTTAATCGTCTTCTGGTGCCCGGAGTTTAATTGAGAAATGCTTACCTCATATCTCACTGCTGATATTTGAGATTAGAGCTTAGAATTATGGCAGTTTAGAATTCAAATGTGTTATAAATTAATCTATGGGATGTAGCTTTGGTTTAGATCAAGTTAGAAGTACTTTGACATTATTTGTATGGATTGGCAAGAAACGCATGAAAATCAGAGCAAGCAGCCCACAGCAGATCGGTCACTGGAAATATTATTTTACAAACTGAGCCTGAAGTAAAAGAAAACCTCAGACTGATGAAAGTACTACAATACAGTCTGCTGCACTTCCTCCTGTGTACCTTGCAACTCATCGTTGGAGTAGGAGCACCGCTTGCCTAACATGTGGTGAGCCACACAAAGAGCTCAGCGAATCTATTACCTCAATCAATGATGTAATCACCCAGAGTCAGACTTTTGGCCGCATCCCAAATGGTACCCTATTCCCCATTTGTTCAGAAGTAGTGCACTTTGAATAGGGTGCCATTTGGGATACAGACTATAACCTGCAGGAGGCAGGGCCATGAGGGAGCCGCCCGCCACTTAGCAGTAAAACTCCACAAATATCAGCTCCTTGCCTCCACTATGGAGGTCTGACTGAGCAGCGATGAGAGCTTAGAAGGACAAAACAGGGAATAACCCATCGTTGTGGGCACACTGAAAAGAGTCGTGAAATCCAGGCCCTCCAATTTCAGTCCTCCAGCAGCCTAAGAGCTGAGTAGTTCATAAAGTAGCCTAGTTTCTAGGGTAATAGATTTTAAACATTAAACATTTAATATGAAGTCAAATATTTCTGCTGACTCGCGTTTACCTCAAGTACTGTAGCAGTAAAAGGCGACCTGTTTTCTGTCAACTTCACTCAAAACAGCACACACACGCCAGCTTTTCATTGGTCTGTTCCAAAATACACAAACTCAGTCTCAACCTTTAAGTCTTTACTGAAGACTCATCTCTTCAGTGGGTCATATGATTGAGTGTAGTCTGGCCCAGGAGTGTGAAGGTGAACGGAAAGGCACTGGAGCAACGAACCACCCTTGCTGTCTCTGCCTGGCCAGTTCCCCTCTCTCCACTGGGATTCTCTGCCTCTAAACTTAGGCTGAGTCATTGGCTTGCAGGTGCTCTTCCATGCAGTCCCTAGGAGGGGTGCGTCACTTGAGTGGGTTGAGTCACTGACGTGATCTTCCTGTGCGGGTTGGCCCCCCCGGGTTCGTGCTGTGGAGGAGATCTTCATGGGCTATACACGGCATTGTCTCAGGGTAGTAAGTTGGTGGTTGAAGATATCCCTCTACTGGTGAGGGTGCTGTGCTTTGGCAAAGTGGGTTGGGTTATATCCTGCCTGGTTGGCCCTGTCGGGAGGGTATCGTCGGACAGGGTCACAGTGTCTCCCGACCCCTCCTGTCTCAGCCTTCAGTATTTATGCTGCAATAGTTTTGTGTGTCAAAGGGCTCGGGTCAGTCTGTTATATCTGGAGTATTTATCCTGTCTTATCCGGTGTCCTGTGTTAATTTAAGTATGCTCGCTCTCCCCTTCTCTCAGAGGACCTGAGCCCTAGGACCATGCCTCAGGACTACCTGTCCTGATGATTCCTTGCTGTCCCCAGTCCACCTGGTCATACTGCTGCTCCAGTTTCAACTGTTCTGCCTGCGGCTATGGAACCCTGACCTGTTCACCGGACGTGCTACCTTGTCCCGGACCTGCTGTTTTGGACTCTCTCTACACCGCAACTGCTGTCTCGAACTCTGAATGATCGGCTATGGAAAGCCAACTGACATTTACTCCTGAGGTGCTGACCTGTTGCACCCTCTACAACCACTGTGATTAATTATTATCTGACCCTGTTGGTCGTCTATGAACGCTTGAACATCTTGGCCATGTTCTGTTATAATCTCCAACCGGCACAGCCAGAAGAGGACTGGCCACCCCTCAGAGCCTGGCTCCTCTCTAGGTTTCTTCCTAGGTTCCGGCCTTTCTGGGGAGTTTTTCCTAGCCACCGTGCTTCTACATCTAGTTTGGTGTTTTAGGCTGGGTTTCTATACAGCACTTTCTGTGACATCGGCTGATGTAAAAAGGGCTTTATAATTACATTTGATTGATTGATTGATTGAATATCCACACCAGCATAACACAACAAAAGAAGCAATGGGCATCAAAATGGATATTAGCCCCTCAAACTACACAGAAATGGTGAATCATAGGAGTGAGGGATTGTTCTACCCAGGGAGCCTGTGTATGAGGTGCTTTGGAGGTCATGTGGCCAGACCAGACAGGTAGGGAGACACAGCAGCAACTGCATTCCTCTCCCTCCATCCAACTGCTCTCTCGTCATCTCTCCAACTGCTCTCTCGTCATCTCTCCAACTGCTCTCTCGTCATCTCTCCAACTGCTCTCTCGTCATCTCTCCAACTGCTCTCTCGTCATCTCTCCAACTGCTCTCTCGTCATCTCTCCAACTGCTCTCTCGTCATCTCTCCAACTGCTCTCTCGTCATCTCTCCAACTGCTCTCTCGTCATCTATCATTCTCTATCCAAGTCTCCCACTCAAACCATTGTCTTTGTTCCAGGAGTCACCAGATCCCCTTCTGCGTAACCTAGCCTCTTAGCCTGGCTGTTCAGTCCCGAGGCCATTCTAAATTAATCATGGGTGAACACAAGCACAACAGCAGAGCAGAGCACAAACAACCTATCTCCATGGAACTTTTGGAATTAGGTGGGGGAATTGTAGGGGTAATGGCAGTAGGAAAAAACCAGGGCCAATATTCACAGTAGAAGTGCTGATCTAGGAACAGTTTTGCCTTTCAGATAATGAATAAGACCTGATCATAGACCAACACTTCTACTCTGGGAATCTCTGTGAATACAGACCCAGAGATAGAAATGCCTTACTAGGCTAATTGCAGTGGTCCCCAGTTATTAGAAGTCATCCCTACACCACCAGAATTCCCAGTGAATAGAACAGGCCTAGTTAAGGCTAATGATTAGGGGGACTGTGCCAGTGTGCAACCATCAGGTTTAGATAGAACCAGTGGAGATCACAGAGGGTAGTCAGAGGATAGAACCAGTGGAGATCACAGAGGGTAGTCAGAGGATAGAACCAGTGGAGATCACAGAGGGTAGTCAGAGGATAGAACCAGTGGAGATCACAGAGGGTAGTCAAAGGATAGAACCAGTGGAGATCACAGAGGGTAGTCAAAGGATAGAACCAGTGGAGATCACAGAGGGTAGTCAGAGGATAGAACCAGTGGAGATCAGAGTTCCTAGGGGCAGGAGAGGAGTACATGGGGATAAGATCAACAGCAGCCATGGATGAGGTCATGTGATGCAGGGGAAGATCAGAGCCAGAAACAAATGATGGGCATTTTGTACCACAGGGGAAATGGCTCTCTTCAAATGACCTGTAGTAGACAGTGATGTTTTTTTTATTTCACCTTTATTTAACCAGGTAGGCAAGTTGAGAACAAGTTCTCATTTACAATTGCGACCTGGCCAAGATAAAGCAAAGCAGTTCGACAGATACAACAACAGAGTTACACATGGAGTAAAACAAACATACAGTCAATAATACAGTATAAACAAGTCTATATACAATGTGAGCAAATGAGGTGAGAAGGGAGGTAAAGGCAAAAAAGGCCATGGTGGCAAAGTAAATACAATATAGCAAGTAAAACACTGGAATGGTAGTTTTGCAATGGAAGAATGTGCAAAGTAGAAATAAAAATAATGGGGTGCAAAGGAGCTAAATAAATTAATTAATTAAATACAGTTGGGAAAGAGGTAGTTGTTTGGGCTAAATTATAGGTGGGCTATGTACAGGTGCAGTAATCTGAGAGCTGCTCTGACAGTTGGTGCTTAAAGCTAGTGAGGGAGATAAGTGTTTCCAGTTTCAGAGATTTTTGTAGTTTGTTCCAGTCATTGGCAGCAGAGAACTGGAAGGAGAGGCGGCCAAAGAAAGAATTGGTTTTGGGGGTGACTAGAGAGATATACCTGCTGGAGCGTGTGCTACAGGTGGGAGATGCTATGGTGACCAGCGAGCTGAGATAAGGGGGACTTTACCTAGCAGGGTCTTGTAGATGACATGGAGCCAGTGGGTTTGGGACGAGTATGAAGCGAGGGCCAGCCAACGAGAGCGTACAGGTCGCAATGGTGGGTAGTATATGGGGCTTTGGTGACAAAACGGATTGCACTGTGAAGCCAGGCTGACTGGATGTGTGTTTTTTGTAACAGTATTTTTATTGAAATTTCACAATTTTCACCCATATTAAGAGATACAACAACAGAGACAAAGCACACAGAACAAAAAGAGAAACAGCCCCCACTTACCCATATCTACGTGCATATACATACACATACATACACCCATACATACACACATATACATATACCCATATCTACGTGCATATACATACACATACATACATACACATACATACATACCCATACATACACATACATACATACCCATACATACACACATATACATACCCATACATACACACATATACATACACATACATACATACACATACATACATACCCATACATACACACATATACCCATATCTACGTGCATATATATACACATACATACATACCCATACATACACACATATACATATACCCATATCTACGTGCATATACATACACATACATACATACCCATACATACACACATATACATATACCCATACATATACATACACATACATACATACCCATACATACATACACATACATACACTTACCCATATCTACGTGCATATACATACA
>NC_088406.1:71200388-71307888 GCF_034236695.1 Oncorhynchus nerka | reverse complement strand
CTACAGCACTTTGTTGGTAGGCTTGAATTACATTAAAGAAGCCGCCTGACGTTGTTGCATGACTTACGGCCCCTAATGAAGCCAGTTTGGTCTCCTTTCACAATTAGTGGCAATGAGTCCTCTAATCTTGTGGCTAGAATTTTAGAAAGCAATTTTCTATCCACATTCAGAAGGGAAATTGGTCTGTACGAGGAACAAGACTCTGGACATTTTCCCTTTTTGAGAATAAGTGAAATGTTGGCTTCTCTCAGCGTTTGAGGGAGTTGGTCATTTGAAAATGAGTGGTTAAACATATCACGCAATGGCTCAAGGATCAGGCCATGGAACTCTTTATAGAACTCACTACAAAACCCGTCTGGTCCTGGGGCCTTACCATTTTGCAGATTCTTAATTGCGAACATTATCTCGTCCTTGGTAATAGGGGCATTAAGGAGGGACCTCTGTTCTTCGGAGATAGTAGGGAGCTCAATCTTACCAAAGAAGTTCTCCATTAATTTGGGTGCATCCTTTGGCAGTTCTGAGGCATAAAGGTTTGTATAAAATTTCTTAAATGAGTCACTTATCAATTTATTTTCATATAAATGATTACCATCAGAATCAGTAATAGTAGCAATTGACTGAGAGTCAGCCCTCTTTTTAGCTAGGTATGCCAAGTACTTTCCTGGCTTATCGCCATGTTCATATAGCTTTTGCCTGACAAATCTCATTTTCTTTTCAGCGTCCTGTGTTAGGAGAGAGTCTAACGTTGATCTAATGACTGATATTTCCTTTAATAGTGCAGGAGTGGGCGTTTTAATGTAGTCCTTCTCTTTAGTTCCTAATTCACCCTCTAACATTTTTAGCTTTTCCCGCTTTTTCCGTCTCTTAGTAGCTGTGTATGACATAATCAGACCCCTGGCATACGCTTTACAGGTCTCCCAAAGGAGCCAGGGGTTATCTGTTGATTGAGAGTTAATAGAGAAAAATGCTTTAAACTCTGTTATAAAGTATGATGTGAATGTATGGTCTTTAAGAATGGTTGTGTTCAACCTCCAATGTCTTGACCGATTGAATGCCCCGTTGAGTTTTATGTCCAGGATCACCTCAGCATGATCAGATATGACTATGCTTCCTATCCTAGCAGATAAAACAGACTGCAAAGACGTCTTGGGCATAAAAAAATAATCTATTCTAGTCTGACATCCATGAGGTGCAGAGAAAAAAGTGAACTCTCTGTTGGAGGGATGGAAAGCTCTCCAGACATCCGCATACCCCAGATCATCACAAATAACTTTAAGTGACTTAGCTTGAGGAGAGAGTGAAGCTATACCACTGGGAAACTTATCAATAAGGGGGTTCAACAAGCAGTTAAATTCTCCTCCAACCACTGCAGTGTCTGAGTTTAATTCTGAAAAGTCTAGAAATGCCTTAGTGAGGAAATCAGGGGGGTGAGCAGGGGGGAAGTAAATGTTCATTATGGAAATGTTCTGCCCTTGTAAAGTACCATTAATTATAACAAAGCGACCAAATTTATCTTTCACACAATTCAAGACCTTAAGTGGTAAGTTCTTTTTCACCAGAATTGCTACACCTCTACTTCTGGATGTAAATGATGAGAAAAACACTTGACCAAACCCTCCTTGTTGTAATTTCAGGTGCTCCTTATCATCCAAATGGGTTTCTTGCAACAGGGCAATATCAATATTTTCTTTTTTCAAAAAAGACAATACTTTCTTCCTCTTAATGGGGTTATGGCTCCCTCTAATGTTCCACGTACATACACGCAGTCTGTTATCTGCCATTGTATCTTGACCATTCAATATTCAGACTGGATCCTACTGTAAAAGTGGGGTGGTACCTTTTTCCATGTGTTGAACTCTCCTCTATCTCACTGAGCATAAACAAAAAATATGAACCCTGAACTCTAACTATACTAAACCCAAAAATTAAACATGTAAAAATCCAAAAGGGGGTTTTCCCACTAGCTAACATGCAGGGGATTTCAACTCTCCAATGTAGACTCTTAAGTCCGCATTGCCGCTCAATAGCCTCATCCTTTATATATATGGAAAAGAAAATCAATAGAAGAAGATTGAGGCTCTTCCACCTAAAACCAAGCCTGGGCACCAATATGGATTCACACATATCTCAGCCTGAGCTATAGCGGCTATTACTTTAGCAAGAAAAATAATAAAGTTACGAATATTACTGAGCCGGAGTACGTGGGGACTCACACCACTGTTTCATGATCAGATTCAACCAAAAATAAGCAAAGTTATTCAATGCTGTGGAGGTGCAGCTTAAAGTTATTTACCCGAGAGAGTCAATAAACGCAGCAGCCTCTTCAGGTGTGTAGAGCTTTTTAGGTGATCCGTTGACCATAATCTTCAATGTGGCCGGGTACAACAGTGCGTAGTCCATCTTCATTCTCCTGAGTCGAGCCTTCGCCTCATCAAACACTTTGCGTCTTCGTACAACCGCTGTGGAATAGTCATTGAAGAATGAGACCTTTGGACCTTTATGTTGACTACCATCAGAGCCGATGTTTCTAGCCGCATCCATGACGCGCTGCTTGTCTGTGAAGTTGTGGAACTTTATAACCACCGGCCGTGGGTGTTGATTGGGGCCCGGTATCGGTGCTTGAGAGCGATGGGCTCTGTCCAGCTTCACACGACCAGCCTTAGTGTCCATTTGTAGGTAGCCAGGGATCCATTCCTCAAAGAATTTTACTGAACGTGTCCCTTCAGAATTTTCCGGGAGTCCCACAACACGAATATTGCATCTGCGTCCTCGATTATCCAAGTCGTCAATGTGCTCCGCCATTTCGCGCACCTGTTTCTCAAGTGCTTTTATCTTAGCGTCCATAGATGTAGTTGAAGTTTCCACTGCAGCAATTCTTCCTTCCGCCTCAACAACACGTTTCACAACGCTCTGTATTTCAGCTGAATGGCCTGCTATTGCTTCCAAGACCGTTCTTATCTTAGCATCGATCACTTTAGTAATGTTATCAGTCATCTTTTGAATCATCAGGTCCATTGTGCCCGGGTCCGCAATGGTGTTAGCTTCGCTAACGTTAGCTAGCTCCTCATGCACATCCACAGGGGTGGTGGTTTTGGTCGACTTCTTAGTAGTTCTATTGGGCATGTTGTCGGAGATTTTTGCGAAATAGTCGTCAAGACTCATTATATGGTAACTTATTTAGCCAATTCTACCACTTTTTCAAGTTAGGAGATTAATGTAAGAATATAAGTTTACGAATGCCACGAGAGCTCGCTGAAACACCGTGTTCTCTCTACGGCGCCATTTTGTCCCCCCGGATGTGTGTTTTTAGTTGTGTTTGTATTTATTATGGATCCCCATTAGTTCTTGCCAAGGCAGCAGCTACACTTCCTGGGGGTCCAGCAACATAAGACAGTTAAATAGTGATTCAAATAAAACATGACTTCACATTACATAACAACTTACCCAACACATTCAGTGTGTTCCCTCAGACCACCACCACCTCAACATCCATGCGCAGGTGTGTGTGTAGAGCGCGTTTGCAAATTATGGTGGAAAATAAGTATTTGGTCACCTACAAACAAGCAAGATTTCTGGCTCTCACAGACCTGTAACTTCTTCTTTAAGAGGCTCCTCTGTCCTCCACTCGTTACCTGTATTAATGGCACCTGTTTGAACTTGTTATCAGTATAAAAGACATGTCCACAACCTCAAACAGTCACACTCCAAACTCCACTATGGCCAAGACCAAAGAGCTGTCAAAGGACACCAGAAACAAAATTGTAGACCTGCACCAGGCTGGGAAGACTGATTCTGCAATAGGTAAGCAGCTTGGTTTGAAGAAATCAACTGTGGGAGCAATTATTAGGAAATGGAAGACATTCAAGACCACTGATAATCTCCCTCGATCTGGGGCTCCACGCAAGATCTCACCCCGTGGGGTCAAAATTATCACAAGAACGGTGAGCAAAAATCCCAGAACCACACGGGGGGGACCTAGTGAATGACCTGCAGAGAGCTGGGACCAAAGTAACAAAGCCTACCATCAGCAAGGGCATTGAAGATGAAACGTGGCTGGTTCTTTCAGCATGACAATGATCCCAAACACACCGCACGGGCAATGAAGGAGTGGCTTCGTAAGAAGCATTTCAAGGTCCTGGAGTGGCCTAGCCAGTCTCCAGATCTCAACCCCATAGAAAATCTTTGGAGGGAGTTGAAAGTCCGTGTTGCCCAGCAACAGCCCCAAAACATCACTGCTCTAGAGGAAATCTGCATGGAGGAATGGGCCAAAATACTAGCAACAGTGTGTGAAAACCTTGTGAAGACTTACAGAAAACATTTGACCTCTGTCATTGCCAACAAAGGGTATACAACAAAGTATTGGGATAAACTTTTGTTATTGACCAAATACTTATTTTCCACCATAATTTGCAAATAAATTCATAAAAGAATTCTACAATGTGATTTTTCTCATTTTGTCTGTCATAGTTGAAGTGTACCTATGATGAAAATCACAGGCCTCTCTCATCTTTTTAAGTGGGAGAACTTGCACAATTGGTGGCTGACTAAATACTGTTTTGCCCCACTGTAAATGTTTCTCTTCCTCTCCTAATGGAATCACGATTCATTCTACGGGTGGAATCCTTTGAATTAAAAGTCATTTGCCTGAATGAGGCACTGAGACAAAGCAATCAAAGCAGAGACAGAGGACAATGTGCCTACATCTCACACATGGTGTTAGCTGCTGTGGGTCGTAGAGGAACCGGCCTAAAGGGAGGACAGGACGTCTGACAGTGGCGGTTTCCCAGAAGGCACCACGGCAACCTATTTCCGTAGGACTTAAGCCAGCTGTCATGTTGTCTGACTTCATTGAAATTAAATGATTATTTGTCACATGCTTCGTAGACAACAGGTGTAGACTAACAGTGAAATGATTACGGGCCCTTCCCAACAACGCAGAGCAGAATTGGTCTGGAGCCCGTAAGACTGCAGCTATTCAGTGCAGCACCATCTCGTTCATTAAATTGCCATACACTTAGGAACAACTTCCTAATTCTGACTTGCGACCCCTTTTGCCCTCAGAACAGCCTCAATTCGATGGGGCCTGGACTCTACAGGGTGTCGATTATAATGCTTCCCACAGTTGTGTCAAGCTGTCTGGATGTCCTTTTGGTGGTGGACCATTCTTGATACACACGGGAAAATGTTGAGCATGAAATACCCAGCAGCGTTGCAGTTCTTGACACTCAAACCGGTGCGCCTGGCACTTACCACCATACCCCGTTCAAAGGCACATCTTTTGTCTTGCCCATTCACCCTCTGAACGGCACACATACACAATCCTTGTCTGAAGGCTTAAAAATCCTTCTTTAACCCGTCTCCTCCCCTTCATCTACACCGATTGAAGTGGATTTAACAAGTGACATCAATAAGGGATCATAGAGTTTACCTGCATTCCCCTGGTCAGTCTGTCATGGAAAGAGCAGGTGTTCCTAATGTTTTGTGCACTCAATTCAGGATGCATACATTCACACTAAGTAGCCGTTGGAACGTTTACAATTCAAGCTCAGCTGTAACAGAAATATGTAAATGTTTGGCTGAAGGGGTTTAAAGGGCATGTTTCCCCCTCTGTTCTGTCTCTACTGTGAACTCCAACGCAACACATTAGTCTGAGCTGGTTTTGGAGACATTGTAGTTGGACTCAGAAATCCTGGCACTATCTCAAACTAGGTGAAGGATTACATGTGTCAGGGGCAATTATTGCGTGACAGGCCCTAGCGTTTCAAAATGACCACAGACTTTCTTGCAGGATTCAATCCAAAATCATGCCTAGACCACCCTAAAAAATTGTTGTTTTTTACAGACATCCAGAATTGTGTTAATCTGTCCCTGCAGGGTAAGTGGTGAAAATGTCAGTCATCTTCAAATATGTCATGTCCATGTTCCTGCTATGGGTCATAAACACATCCCACAGTAATCACTAGTCGGCTGAAGCAAGGAGGAAACGCTCGCTGCCTTTGTAGCTCATTTCCATTTCCATCAGCTCTATTAATTGGATTGCTTTAACGAGGTCTCGGACCGTCGCTAGCTGCTGTCCAGCTATTCTACCACTGAGGGGTGTGACTTAGCTCACACATCAGTCTCTGACAGGCAATTAAAAGTCGTAGCTCCCTACAAGCCCACCTCCAAATCAAACATTCATCGCGGTGACGTCGGACATGGCGTCGCGAACAACGAACGCCACCGTCACATAATCCACTGTTGTGATGAGCGAGCCCCTCACTTCTCCGCCCAGCGAGGACACCTTGACATCAGCTGCTGAAACTGTTCAAACTAACAGATACAAAACCACCATCATCTAAAGAATCCCATGGGGGGGTGACAACTGCTTAGAGGAAATTAGCTTGTGATGAAGACACGAACCGATGATAGGGCTTCATCGAGAGATAGAGAGATCGAGAGAGAGACAGGGGATGAGGAGAGAGAGAGAGAGACAGGGGGAGAGAGAGAGAGAGAGAGACAGGGGATGAGGAGAGAGAGAGAGAGAGACAGGGGATGAGGAGAGAGAGAGAGAGAGACAGGGGATGAGGAGAGAGAGACAGGGGATGAGGAGAGAGAGACAGGGGATGAGGAGAGAGAGAGAGAGAGACAGGGGATGAGGAGAGAGAGAGAGAGACAGGGGATGAGGAGAGAGAGAGAGACAGGGGATGAGGAGAGAGAGAGAGAGACAGGGGATGAGGAGAGAGAGAGAGAGACAGGGGATGAGGAGAGAGAGAGAGAGAGAGAGACAGGGGATGAGGAGAGAGAGAGAGAGAGACAGGGGATGAGGAGAGAGAGAGAGAGAGACAGGGGATGAGGAGAGAGAGAGAGAGACAGGGGATGAGGAGAGAGAGAGAGAGACAGGGGATGAGGAGAGAGAGAGAGACAGGGGATGAGGAGAGAGAGAGAGACAGGGGATGAGAGGAGAGAGACAGAGAGAGAGAGAGACAGGGGATGAGGAGAGAGAGAGAGAGAGAGAGAGACAGGGGATGAGGAGAGAGAGAGAGAGAGAGAGAGAGAGAGACAGGGGATGAGGAGAGAGAGACAGGGGATGAGGAGGGGATGAGGAGAGAGAGAGACAGGGGATGAGGAGAGAGAGAGAGACAAGGGATGAGGAGAGAGAGAGAGAGACAGGGGATGAGGAGAGAGAGAGAGAGACAGGGGATGAGGAGAGAGAGAGAGAGACAGGGGATGAGGAGAGAGAGAGAGAGACAGGGGATGAGGAGAGAGAGAGAGAGACAGGGGATGAGGAGAGAGAGAGAGACAGGGGATGAGGAGAGAGAGAGAGACAGGGGATGAGGAGAGAGAGAGAGACAGGGGATGAGGAGAGAGAGAGAGACAGGGGATGAAGAGAGAGAGAGAGACGATGAGGAGAGAAAAAGAGGGAGACAGGGAGAGTAGTGAGTTAAGGCAGAGAGGATATAAACTAGCCTGGAGGTCCTGCAGCCTTGTTTTCTACTGAGAGCCCCACACTGTCAGATTGATCAGGGTGAGAGCTCAGCTTAACTGTCTTCACAGCCAATACACACACAATTCGTTTTCACATTAGTTTCAAGACTCACTCCAACTCCCTGAGAATGCCCTCCTCTCCAATGCAGCATAATGGCTTCCATGAGCTCCCCAACCAACTATTAACAAGACGATGGCATCATAAGGGCGAGCCCTGCAGCTATGGACTGCTGTATTGAGAGAGGGAGGAGAGGAGGTGATGTGATAAATCATGCAGTAGCTGAGAGAAGCACAAGAGATGAAGATGATGCCAGTGTAAAAAGGCCAAGTAAAATATTTCAGCAAGGACCACAGGGGTAAACCACTGTTCCTTCTCATTGTAAACGAGACTGAAAAAGACCAGACCTCTTCTATTCACAAAAATAACAGAAACTAGCCCCTTAGGAGAAAAACGTATCTTAAAAAGTCCTGCTAGAACACTATTTTGAGGTTTTGACAACCCCTCTGCGTCAACGAGACTCGAGATATCATCCTCTTTTCAAACAGAGGAAGATATTAGGAAAGAAATGTCAATTCCTCAGCTTGAGGTAGACTATGATGTGACAGTCCTACAGCTAATTATGACCTGATATAGGCCAATGTGAGGGTTTGAGCTGCAGAGTCACTGGTAGTAGTGATCTGATGTTCAGAGGCACATCCTCCCCCGACACCACGCTGGGAGAAAGAGGAAGACAGATGGGATTCAGCAGGGAGGGGAGAGAGAAAGGCAGGTGGGGGGGTGGGTGGGCTTCCTTAAAGTTGTGAGTAAGAACAATTCTAAATTTGCTCACACAGGACCAGAGTTGACATTGCAGATTAGAGGATGGGGATTGGAGAAGCACACATATTTGGGGGGGGGGGGGACAGACATGAGAGTGCTTGACGTTTACAACGTACACCATTGCACTTCCAATACTGCCTAGTTACAGAGATATGCACAGCTTCAAACGTATTCTGTTAGTAATATCCTTTATCAAACACATCCAGCATCTTAATGTGTTCAACATGTTCCTTTAAGTTCTGGACAAATATCTTTTCAGCGAGTTCTCTTATTGCACAAATCGTGATTAATGACCAACTTGCAGAAATTACACTTTTACACGGTTGGAGAGAGAAAGAGAAGAAAACGGTCTTTAATCAAAAACGCATTATTAAATCAATGAATTTTAAATAAAAAAGGAGCGATGATCGGACATTGTTGACCGCATTCTAACTCATTAACATTTAGTTCCACAACCGTGCCTTTTTCATGCTATTAGTACACACACACACACACACACACACACACACACACAAATGAAATGAGCAGCGGGGGCCATAGCTGATCTAATATGATCTCGTCCAGCAGTTGTGGATTAAAACTATGGCTTCCAGACGTTTTGTTCACGGTGGGGTGTTGCGTCATTAGATTAGGAGTGTGTGTACGTGTGAGTACATTTGTGTGTGTGCCTACATCCCTCTGCAATTATGCTTAATGAATGTTTCCCCATTATGGTCCTCTCCATTAGAGACCACACGGGGCTGGCATTCCATCAGAACAATTAACACCTACATGCTCATTACATCATAGTATATTCATATCACTCAATCACACTGTTCTCCAGGGCTAAATGTACAGCTAAGTAACTACTTGCTTAAACACTCACTTCATCTATCTAGGCCACTAGGACTGGTACACACTCCGCTAGGCATCCAAGAGTCAACATATCATGTTGGTTGTCGTGGTAATAGAAAACAGAGTAAGACAACAGGGAGCAAAACATTTTTAGACTGTAGGCTTCGACAAATACGTCTGTGACTGGTTATACATGGCATTATCCTCCATGCTGCGGTGTTATCGTCACCATAACAGCCAGCACCTCATGCCGTCTTAGCTCTGAAACAGACCTCACGTTCATGTTCCACTTCAGTTCCTTTTAGTTGATATGTTCCATGCACAGAGGGCTGCTTTCAGACTGTACTGTTCTGTGTAGCTTTGTTGATGTTACAGCCAGGTCGCATGAGGACTGGGGAGGTCCACAGGGAGGGAGGGAGTTCTTGAGCCTGTTCAGGAGCACCAGCTGCCTGCCTGCCAACACATTAATAAACTCACTACTGCACAGCAGCGGCTAGAAAACACTTTAAGCCCCCCCCCAGGAGCAGAAGAAAAACTACCAGCCAGGAGATGTAATCACACAGAGGAGGAGGTGGGGTCGGCCGGCCGGCCGGATGCACAGAGCCTTATCCAGTCCACTGTAATGTATGATCAGCTCTACACTGACTGTAGTGCTATAAATCAACAGGCACCATAAATAGCAAGAGACCTGGTCTCAGAACTGTACAAAATATAGTTTGGTACGTTTAGATTTCTCACACTGTAAAGCAGATAACCACACATCCTGGAAGTCGTCCTATTGGGTTAGACTTTGAGGTAAAAACTGTGCATTTCCTTCTCTTATCAGATTTGTAAACTTCACCATGTGATTTATAGCTTGCAGTCTAGCCTGGTCCCATTTGTGCTGTCTTGCGAGGTGGCAAGACAGACAGGACAAACAGACCAGGGACCAGGCTATAGGACTAAAACAAGGTAGCAGCTCAAACAGTTACATTTGAAAAACAATCCATCTCTTCTCTTTCATCTGACTAAACGGATGAGAGTTCCTTTGATAGCAGGGAACACAGAGATATTTGACCATAATCTCTCCCTTCCTCTTTTATCGCTGGCGATTTCTCTGCTGCAGTTGTGGATGGAAGACGGAAATTCCACAGCTTAACTGACGTTACTCTGTCAAGATTAAAATGGCTAGGCATTAAGGCAGGCTCTTCTCTCTCATTACTCAGTCTAGGTATCGTTATCAGTGGGAATGCAGCCCTGTTTTACAGAGCCGTTTATCCCTCCGTAGCCGCACATTAAACCGGACTGATTCAGCTACGGCCCTGGAGTCTGGAGTGGCTGTGGGGCCCTGGAGTCTGGAGTGGCTGTGGGGCCCTGGAGTCTGGAGTGGCTGTGGGGCCCTGGAGTCTGGAGTGGCTGTGGGGCCCTGGAGTCTGGAGTGGCTGTGGGGCCCTGGAGTCTGGAGTGGCTGTGGGGCCCTGGAGTCTGGAGTGGCTGTGGGCCCAGGTATTTTACCTGAACATGTGACTTGACCAGGAAAAACAATGGGTACTAGCTATAACTACACTAAATATCAACTCTGGTCAGATCTTGGTCAAGTCATGTTGGTCAGGAGACTTTCCTGGGTTTATAAAGCTACTCAGTCGCAGACCGAACATTGGTGCTTCTGCTGTCTAGACCATTGGTGCTGTCTATCTATAGTAGTGATCTGACATGGTGTTGGTTCAGCAGCTGAATGGGCCGTCCCGCCCGTGAGGAAAGGGTGAGGGGCGGTCAGGAAATGACCCTCATTAGACAGTCTGACGAGTCCCTTTTTGCTTTTCCAGGAAACCTCCAAATCTGCTCTCTGATATGAGAGGCTGGCTGATCTTTCTGAGACCAAGACATTATATTTTACATCAACAAAGCACGGTCATTCTAAGTCAAATCTACTTCATAAATAGGTGCTATCTACTGTCAAAACAGTCTTCCAGGAAACGTATTATCTCATAGACTCTTTCTGGGAACGAGAATACATGTACAGATAAAAAGTTGGAAAGTATTTGGAAAAAGACTCAAATACACCAACTCAAATATGCATTTAACCCAGGTATCTGAAATAAGTATTTGAAAAAGACTCAAATACAACTTTTGGTTTTTACAAATAACCATTCAAAGTACTCATTTCGGGCTGTGTATTTGAACCCAGCTCTGGTTTTAATTAGACTATAGTGCAAAGTTGCATGACAATAGACCACTTACAGACATGGGAGAGATGTCTGCCCTTTAAAAGCAGAAGACCAGATCAACAGGTGATGAAGAAAGAATAGGCACAGTGTGTGTCTACATGCACACTAATAATTAGATATTAAACTGATTATGGCAGAAGGTTGAATATACCAATAGTCATGTAAACACCTTATTCTGCTCATCTTAAAAATGGTCTTCAGGTCATAATCGAAGTAAGCATTAGCCAATTAAAACACCTGGTTTTGTGAGCAAATCAGTCTGATTTTTAGGACATGTAAATGTCTTAAACCAGAGTTAGAGATTTGATCAGCGGGTGTGCTAGCACGATCAGCGCCAGCGTTCCTTCTATCGCACGAGTGAAGTGAGTTCGGAAAAACTTTAAAAGTATGCATCTTAGAAATAGTTTTCAAATACAAACTTTAACGTCCAAATTTAGAATTAAATAAGCTTCACAAAAAATAACATGGTCACTGCCGATTTTCTGCATGTATCAAAAGTCCCATCAGGTAGCCTGAGTTCAGATGTGTCCATGTAAAAACAGGATTATTAGGGAGATCGTTCTTCTTGCAAAGCATGTAAAACACTTCAATCTAACTATTATATTAAATCTGACCATTCACAATAATCATATTATATTCTGCATGTAACCATACTAAATGATTGGTATTTATTAGGGATCCCAATTAGCTGTTGCCAAGACAGCAACTACTCTTCCTGCAGTCCAAACACATTAAGATTACACATAAAACAGTATACCATGTAACATAATTACACCACTACATATCTACAATACAGAATGTGGTTCAAGTATGCACAGATGCTTATTGGTTTTGCATACCACCCTTAACTACCTACATATGGGCTGATGTGCAGGAGAGCAGGAGGCTTGGTGTTCTTCCGAAACAACATGGGTGGCTATAAATAGCATTATGGATGGAGCCTGGGTGAGGCAATATACATCACAGAGGAGCTGCTGTCTACATCCAGCTAGGTTGTTTTTGCATAGGAGATATGAACATAATGAGGACACACACACACACACACACAGGGAGAGACTACCCAGCTGCTAATTAGCAGACTTAATTACTACAGATCCCCACAGCCACCGCATGACCTCTTCACCTTCAAAAACAGTTGTTGACCATCCTAGCGCATTGTTGTATTTTTACTTTAGAGGTAGTGTATCCAGGGTACAAAGAGTAAAGTCACGATGTCGAAGACCTTTGGGTCTAAACGTTGCACAATAATATTGTAAGCGTTCAACAATGTGCGGGTAGGCCTCGATCTTTCTTTAACAAATCCATTACTTTTATGTTTATTGGACAATGCACATTGATCAAGATTTGCTGTAAATGTGCCAGATTGTACCAGCCAAACAATTGTCATCTGTAGTCCCTTCTTTGTTTGTTTAGAAAAGGCCCAGGGACTTGATTATGTCAGCAGGACATCCATCCATGGAGCAGCAGACCAGTGGTGTAGCTGGTGAACGTAGTAGCATACAGGGGATACAGTGTCTCATTCAGGGCTTGTCCACAGCCATGGAGCAGCAGACCAGTGGTGTAGCTGGTGAACGTAGTGGGATACAGGGGATACAGTGTCTCATTCAGGGCTTGTCCACAGCCATGGAGCAGCAGACCAGTGGTGTAGCTGGTGAACGTAGTGGTATACAGGGGATACAGTGTCTCATTCAGGGCTTGTCCACAGCCATGGAGCAGCAGACCAGTGGTGTAGCTGGTGAACGTAGTGGGATACAGGGGATACAGTGTCTCATTCAGGGCTTGTCCACAGCCACACTTCAAAACCCCTTCAGTTTGTACACTGGCTGTGGACTGGCCTTTTTCTCTACCTCTCTGTCACTCTTCCTCTCTCACCGTCTTTATCGCTCGCTCTCTCATCCTACGCCGCTCTCCCTCCCACCCCCCACCCCTCTCTCTCAGTGGCAGATATTTCAGAATAACCATTCCCATGTAGACACTATGACAAGACTGCATTGATTCAATTGCTGAGGGTGATGGTGGGTCTGGTCACCCGTAATTGAACCTTAAACTTTACATCCGGAACGTGCGTCTGCCTTTGAGAACAAGCATTAGGGAAGTCCTGAGAGAGACAGAGAGACAGAGAGAGAGAGATAGGTACAGCCTAGTAGAGCAGGGAGATGGTCACTGAGCCAGGCACAGTGCAGCATCTCTTCTGCCATATGAACATGTGAGTCTGTGCATAGTGATCTGGCAGACTCACATAGGAAGACTGTCATCCACAGCCTCAAACCAGCCAGCAGACAGACTTCAAATAGATGTATTTAGAGAACAGACAACCAGACAGTCAAGATACTGTCATCATCACTGATCATTGTAACGTACTTCAAAGTCTACTTGAAGGGAAAAAAGGATCTAGCCTCGTACTTTCACACTGTTCTCATACCACACTTCCTAGTTGCATAATATGAGCTCGTCATTAAATCAGTAGACAAATATTCCAGAAACTGGCCAACAGCCAAGTTTGTGATGAAGCACGTTAATGATTTCCCATTGAAGAAGGTCAGAGCTGTGGTGAATGCTTGGGAAACATTCCTCGTTTACTAGGCTATTTTCACTTGCTTTTTACAGATGCTTCCATTTCAAACTTCAATTTATACCAAACCTTACTAACATCATGTCAATGTGGGACTAATTATTGGTTATGGTCACTTCATATCAGACAAACACTAATCTCTAGCACTGTGGTCAAATTGTGGTGAATTATTGGTTACAATATGGCCAAATGCTAATATTCGACACCAGTGTCAGAGGACTGTGGTCCTCCATGGGGAATCAGGAAGCACGTTGCTGCCTCGGCATGATCTCATCCTGAGACGCCTCTACTCAATCACTACACCTTCCTGTGATTCTTACTACGTGATAAATGCCATCGGCGAGGCTTCCTCTGTCTGTTCCCAGAGCTGTGTCAACAGGAGATCTGGCCCTATACTCCACCCACAGCCATCTTGTTGTTGTTTTGGCCCAGAAATTGAGCCAAAAGATAAGACCTGCTAATTACTCTGTGACGGAGTAGAGGCAAGTTACCAAGAAAGTCTCACTCGGAGTCTGAAAGGTCGAGGACTAGTGTCCTCTTTGCCATGAATAATCCCACAGTGATTCCATGTTAGGCCTCCTGATCAAACCAGAGCATATGGAGTGAGCACAGCCTGGTGAGAAAGCGGTCAGTTGGACGTTGAATTATAACAGCTGATGACTCTACCTCTAAAGGGCCAGAGCATTCCCTGATCACACTGTGTGTGTGTGTGTGTGTGTTGGAGCCATCTGTAGTGTAGCAGAGTAGCAGGGCCTCCTCACATAGCTCGGTCTGTATATAAAAACAGACAGATGGGTATTGTAGATCTCCTGGATCACATGGACTTCCTCACATGCCTGAGCCAGTGAACATCAATACTGAGGCCAGGCTCACTCACCCTGCTGTTTGCCGTTTCCCATCAACACACATCGTAGGGCCATAGTCCATCAAATCTGCTACTGCGTCTCCAAAAAAAAAAATACAAAAATGTCCAAGAATATGTTTTAATTCATGTACTCATCAAAATAAATGTTAACTGTGATACAATTAGCATTTTACTTTATAGAAAGCTTTACATCCTTTCACACAAGGCAGCAGAGTGCTTGTAATCCCTCCCTCCCCCCCCCCCAAAAAAAAACAGTTACCGGTTCATTGAATACAACTTGAGGGTCTGCAAATAGCTTCCCAAACCATGCTAAGCACGGATGTACGGTATAGAGCTAATTTGCCAAATTGGTGGACCGCATTATCGCAAGTTCACAACTACGCAGAGCTGCATTAATCCCTGATACAGCAACGTTTCTGCTTGAAATAACATGGCCTCCAGAAGCTAATAATCATGTGACCTAGTGAAGGATGAAATGTTAGTTTGCTTCAGTCTCTCAAAGGAAGAACATTGGGCCCATTTCTCTCATCCGCAGGCTTGCTGTGCAGGCAGGAGAGCCACTCCTTGTTAATGAACATCACTGTGTTGCATATATTACACAGCTGAACCCCTCAACACTCAACATAGATGAATGTGTACAACAGTAATGTTCTGCCCTTACTCACCCTGCTATAAAAGCACAGGAGGGAAAGAGGATGTATAACCATGATAAAATGCTAGTACATTTTGTGTGTGTTTTGTGTGTGTGTGTGTGTGTGTGTGTGTGTGTGTGTGTGTGTGTGTGTGTGTGTGTGTAACAGCCAGTGTGGCACACCGGCCGGTCTTAACTCTTCATCCCCCTGCAAAGTCCTCTCCCAACAAAGGACAGGGGGAGACAGGAGGGAGGCGGGGGGAGGCAGGAGGAGAGAGGGGGAGACAGGAAGGAGGCGGGGGGAGACACGGAGCTCAGCCTGTCAGGTTGGCGTGACGGAACACTCATTGTCACGATTCCCGGGCAGTGACATGCCTCGTCTGGCCGGCCCAGGATGATGGTTCATCTGCGGATAGAATTACAGCTGCATCTGATTGGTGGGTAGGGAGGATCTACACACTGCCATAAAACAACCTCAAACATGGATAGATTGAGAATGTTCAGTGAACCTGATGGTGTGTGTGAGTGTGTGCATCTACACAGGTCCCACACACTAGGCCTATACTGTTTCTGTATTAGTCCAGGCAGAGGTTTCCTGCTGTGGTTTCTACTCTGCTCTTTACCTCAATCAGCCTGACTAACCGGTGTCTGTATGTAGCTACTTTTATAGCCTTTTTTTCACGGTCTTTTTACTGTTGTTTTTATTTCTTTACTTACCTATTGTTCACCTAATGCACTGTTGGTTAGAGCCTGTGAGTAAGCATTTCACTGTAAGGTCTACAACTGTTGTATTCTGCGCACGTGACAAATAAACTGACTTGATTTGATTTGACTAACGAGACGTCTCAGCAGAGAAGGTGAAATCCCTCACACAGAGAGGAACGTAAAGGAAAGGCAATGCAGCTTTGTGAAACAGGCCTACACCTTCCCTGCAAAGGAAGTGAGCTGGCACAGCTAACCACATGCTGCCTGTAAACATGTTGCATCAATCATGCTGCATTCCATAGCAGACAATGGCAAAGAACAGTGGTTAACATCTGGAGTGTAGCCAACTCGAGAAAAAGAAAATCTGAATGGATTCTCCTCGGGCTTTCGACTGCCACATCGGTTCTGTTATACTCACAGACATTGGTTTAACAGTTTTGGAAACTTTAGAGTTTTCTATCCAATACTACCAATTATATGCATATCCTAGCTTCTGGTCCTGAGTAACAGGCAGTTTACTTTGGGCACCTCAGTCATCCAAATTTCCGAATACTGCCTATTCCTGAGAAGTTCAAATCTGGAGTGTAGCCAATATGTCACTTCAGCATTTTGGCAGCTGTGTGAATGTAAACAGTTGGCCTGCGTTGTGTTGTGGAGGTGTTTATGAATTGCATCGAATGTGCAGAGTGTAGTTCCTCCTAGTTCTGAGGCAGAGGGGGGGTGCAGTCTAACCGGCAACTGTACGGCCACCTACCTCAATCTATCCATGTTTGAGGTTGTTTTATGGCAGTGGGTGTGACAGCATCACCCCTAGATCCTCCCTACCCACCAATCAGACGCAGCTGTAATTCCATCCACAGATGAACCATCATCCTGGGCCGGCCAGACGAGGCATGTCACCGCCCGGGATTCGTGACTATGAGTGTCGCGTCACGCCAACCTGACAGGCTGTGCTCAGTGTCTCCCCCTGCCTCCTCCTCTCTCGGGAGAGGGCTTTGCAGGGGGATGAAGAGTTAAGACCGCCTCGGCGTGCCACATTGGCTGTTTCACACAGACAAAGGAAAAACAAGTCAAGGGTATAGGATGAATCAAAGCCATCAATCAATAGGCCCCAGCCTGTCTTGGCCATTCACACAGCAACACTAGATTACCGAGGTCACCTCAACCACCACACACACACACACTGTTTATACTACAGTTTAGAGATCAGAATGTGGGATCATTTGGAGCCACAACACTAGTAACAAAAGGAATCAGGACAATGATGCAATGTCACCTAGCTTCAACCTGGATTACCCCACTGCCAGCAAGCCTCCTTCCAGACAATGACGTGATGAATCACATGGGTGTAAGAGGCCTAGGCCGACACCACACCGTGCATGACAAGACACCCTGACACCAGAACACAATGGAACAGGGCGGTGCCATAAGAGCAGAGGAGGAGATTCCAGCGCCCACATTCGTGAGTAAGAGAGAGAAACGCGACAGTTACACTACACCCAATATTACTGGGACACACAAACATGCTCAAAATGGAGAAACCTGTACAACCTGAACAACCTATAATCAGTGAGTAAACCGCTCAGTGCTCTCACGCTGTAGTAAGAAGGTCCTTCTAGCAATGCCAAATCTTTCCATGGTGGATGCCTGCCTGCTTCATTGGTTAAGCCACTTGAATAGTCAGGGGGTGGACAGTATAGTTCAAGCCAGGTGTTATCCAAGGCCAGACAATTCACTGGAGTGCCCATGTTCTTGAGAGGAAACGTCAATCAGTCAGTCAATAGGAGGACATCAAAAGGGCTGGGTGAAATAGTCAAGGCCGTTTCAACAGAGGATAGAACCTTTAAACAAGACAAGTGTGTATGAAATGCACTGTGTGAAATGCACTGTGTGAAACTGCTGTATGAGGCACATTTGTAAAGCAGTGTGAGCAGGAGCTGGCAAAGATGTCTGCATGAGACGGAGTCTGCATGAAACTAAACTCAGCCATACGAGACGTACGTGTGAGACTGACACACTAGAATAGCAGAGGGTGTTGTGGGACCCGAGTAAGCATTGCTCTGGTAAGTACAAGGGCGGCAGGCAGCCTAGTGTTTAAGAGCACACCGAAAGGTCACTGGTTCGAGTCCCCGAGCCGGCTAGGTGGAGAGAAAAAATATATGTCCATGTGCCCTTGAGCAAGGCACTTAACCCAAACTGCTCCTGTAAGTGGCTCTGGATCCGAGCGTCTGCTAAATGACTCAAATGTAAAATGTACAAGAGGATACAATCATTACAACGCCTAAAGAGGGTGTTTGAAACGACACCGAATGAAAGTGGCACTACGAGAACGACAACAGAAGCAACCGAAGCGTATCATAGGAACAGAGTGAGCTGAGCGTTATGTCTGGTTAGAGTTAGCCTCTCCCACAGACAGGCCTGACAGCCAGCCTCCCTCCACTCAGGGGGATAATTACACGTGGCTGTGGGTGAGCGCGCCGGTGCCGTTCAGGTCGCCGAGGTGTCAGGAACGATAACGGCTCTAATGGCGCCCGGCCCTCGCTAAAAGCCACACTGCAATTAGTATGCAAAGGGATGGCGGCTAGGTTACGACTACAGCACTCCGTCTCGCCGTAAAGAGCCACCGTCGGGCACTTCTATTAGAGACGATCAACACTTCAAATCAGGGACACCGCCTGGTATAGAGGATGGATGGCAGTTTCCATACCGAGCGGTGACGCAGCCAGTCATTCTGAGGCACTGGGTGACAGTCAATAGGAGTTTGATCTTAACACTGAGCTGAACCCAACCTCTCAGTGGAATCAGGAGTCACCATAAGGCCTTTACGGGTGTCTGGGACAGGTGTCTCTGTACCCCTGTTATCATCTGATCTCTCTCACTCTGTAGTATGTGATCCAGTCAAGTAGCTAGTAGGCTACTGTAAGCAAGCTACCGATGATAAAGGCAATATAATCCAACCAGAAATGTGCAGTGTGTGCGTCTGTTAGACTAAACCTGCAGTGGTATATTACCATTTTATCACACACAAAGATCAAAGATAAACTCTTCGGCATAAACAGCCCATCTAAAAAGTCCCGTCTCAACAACTGAGCTTTTCATCAGTGCGAGTCTTTGGTCGCCTTTGGCTAGCGATTAGCAGGTGTGTGTTTCCATAAAGCGAAACGCACCCTTCAATGCAACAACATTGATTTAATCTGCCTGTACAGATGAGTAAGCATAGCTGAAGGGAGACTGGGGAAGATGCAACTGAAAAAAGCTCCTTTAGGATTTGTAAACTTGGCAGTTTGTATACAATGAATTAAATGCATGAAACTTGCCTGGCTGTGATAAATGGAGTAAATGTAGCTCTGAAATTATATTCCTAAAATAGCAATAGTAGTACAATGTAATATACCACTGCAGGTTTAGCTAGGCCTTTGCCTCATGAATCACTGTGCCCTGAGGACAGGGAAAGAATGCTTAATGGACACCACGCAATGGCTGTGTCCTTATTGACACCCTAATCCCTAGTGCACTACTTCTGACCATAGCCCATAGTGCTATGTTAAAATAATCTGTGCACAATGTAGGGAATAGGGTGCCATTTGGGATGAACCAAAAAAAGTATAATTTACTAACTAAGGGAAGAGGCTCATTTTCAAGAGAGCACTTCCTACTGTGTTTGGTTGAAAAAGTCAAAGCCTTTAAAAAAGGCAGCCCAACACAAATACATTACCTGCAAAACAACATTTCCATGTCATTACAAGCCTTACTGAGAGAGATGTTTAGCAGGTTGCGGGTTTGATATTGCTTTGCTTATTCAGTGCGTTGTTTCACTGTGCAGCGATGGTGATGAGATTAGTCCTTTATTGGCAAAGGGACGATCAAGCTAATATTGGGAAGAGATTGTGGTATGTGTGAGAGTGAGTGAGTGAGTGAGTGAGTGAGTGAGTGAGTGAGTGAGTGAGTGAGTGAGTGAGTGAGTGAGTGTGTCAATGCCCTTCCTCTTTGTGACCTCTGTGTCAGGTAATATCATCCCTGGTGGGTGTCCAGTCACTGATCCACTGATGCAGCCAAAGCTACAAAGGACCAGGGGCAACAGGTCTGATCAGTTAGCAGTTTAAACAGTCAACAGGGAAACAAGTTCTTCCACTTTCTCGCTGTCAGGTCATTCATATTCAAATGTCTGGAATTGTACAACTCCAGGCAGGCACTCTACTATAGGCACTGACAACACTGATGTTAAACTAGTACTTCCAACAAAGCATGGAAGTCATGATTACAAAGTCCGCTGCAATGGAGATAAGGTTGGAAGAAGCAACCCCTCAAGACCCCCCCCCCCCCCCTCCCCCATCAGCATACAACAAACACCCACACACACACAGCCACCCACAAGCACGTGCACACGCACCCATACACAGCCACCCACACGCACACACACTCTGCAGCGTCTCGTCCTTGCTCTGTGCCCTCCAGAGTGTGGTGATCAGTCTGATAGCGGAGGGGGATACAGTCAGACTGCACCCACAGAACAAACTCTTCACCGAGAGGACTTCCCCCTTTTAAACCACTGGAATAGCAGTCAGAAATGTAACAGTTTAACAAAGACATAGAGAAGACCAGAGTGGTAAGAAACCAACAAACTGAATGCTTGCTACAAACCAAAACATGTCGGCTTCATATCATTTCTTCACTTAATAAGAGAACTTCCCTTTTTAAACCACTGCAGAATAACTGTCAGAAGTGAACCACCACAATAGCAGTCAGAAATGTAACAAAGCTATGGGCTAAACTAAGACAAAGATGTAGGAAACCAACGACCCAATTGAGCGATTCCCACTTAAAATGATTAAAAACCACCAGATACTGACGTCACAACAAATAAACCTCAATTATATTATACTGTTCCGGTGACTAGCCACCAGCCCAACACTAGGGCAGGTTTCAATGCTTTGTGTGGTACAAGGGTCTTCCATCCATTGACAGTCTGATTCTGTTTTCTGTTCTGTGTGTTTCCTCTGGCACGGTCAGAAGCATGCCTTAACGCTCGTTTGTGTTGATGTGAAAGGCGGTGGCGGTGGGTGTTCGTAGCTTTGTTTACAGAAATAACAAAAATGGCAGAGAAGAAGTGGCCCAGGCCAACAGGACTGACTGGATTCTATTTTGAGTGCTGACAGCCAACAGTAGTAAACAGGGTAGTAGTCCTAACAACACTGACCCCAACTGATCCAGTCAGCCAACATTATGTAGACAACACTGTTTTGCATTTCAAATAGCCTATACAATATAAAACTACAGTGTAGCTTGAAGGTAGAAGTCTGTAAGCCTGGTCTGGCATAGAAAGTTAAAGACGTTGGCATTTGTCAATATTTATGAAAATGAAAGGGGAGAAACATTAAATGATCATTCGATTTTGCCTTCCTCTTAAAAGTGGCAGCAAAAATGCATTATATATGTAATAGCCTTTGAAGTGAAGGGCTGCCGTGGTAACCATGGGGACAATGTCACATTATTGAATTTAAATAGCTTCCTGTTTGACCTCTATAGATCTGACCTGAAGTAACCACAACCAAAATCAATAACACCACAAATCAAATGTTATTTGTCACACGTGCCGAATACAACAGGTGCAGACCTTACAGTGAAATGCTTGCTTACAAGCCCTTAACCAACAATGCAGAGAGAGAACAGTCTATGACTAGGGTGGCTGGAGTCTATGACAATTTTTGGGGCCTTCCTCTGACACTTCAGTCATCCTGGATGGAGGTATATAGAGTTCCTGGATGGCAGGGAGCTTGATGTACTGGGCCGTGCGCACTACCCTCTGTAGTGCCTTGCGGTCAGAGGCCGAGCAGTTGCCATACCAGGCAGTGTTGCAACCACTCATGATGCTCTCGATGGTGCAGCTGTAGAACCTTTTGCGGATCTGGGGACCCATGCCAAATCTTTTCAGTCACCTGAGGGGGAATAGGTTTTGTTGTGCCCTCTTCACGACTGTCTTGGCGTGCTTGGACCATGATAGTTTGTTGGTGATCTGGACACCAAGGAACTTGAAGCTCTCAACCACAGCCACAGAAGTTATGCTGAATAGCATCTGAGCCAGACACAGTCATGGACAGCTCCATTTTATGAAGGCCCAGTGCAGAGGCTCTTTGGTCTATTAGCTGACACATGTCTGTCCCATCAGTGTAAAGAGAGGTACCAGAGGAAGGCGTTAAGGACAGTGAAGGCGTTAAGGACAGTGAAGGCGTTAAGGACAGTGAAGGCGTTAAGGACAGTGAAGGCGTTAAGGACAGTGAAGGCGTTAAGGACAGTGAAGGCGTTAAGGACAGTGAAGGCGTTAAGGACAGTGAAGGCGTTAAGGACAGTGAAGGCGTTAAGGATAGTAAATCCTCTGAGCCGTCCCCAAGTCTGTATGTTTGTCAGCACAGAGAGATGATGACTGAATTATCTGCTCTCCTGTTGGCTAAATAAACACCCAGTCATCATGATGGTAGTTAAGCAGAAAATGGACACACAATGAGGCCCAATAACAATTTGACTAAAACAAGTTTGAGCCTACAGTATTATAAGTCTCCTTCAAACCCCCTTTCTTAAACCACATCAAGAGACCACTTTTCAGGTCTGGGAGAGAGAATAAAAATGTGGAGAGTGTAGTTGTCCTTTAATTCAATTGCGTGCCTCGTAGGAGACAGTTGTGTTTGGCTAGCGGTGCTTCTGTACAGTGTAGGCTACATGTGATGGCAGAGTTTGCAAAACAAGTGATCATGAAATTATTCTGCCGGGTAGACGTACTTTGCAGTCCACATTTAAAATGGGAAGTTGTTTTTGGGGAATATTCATTCAAAAAGAGCATGATTACAATTGAAAGATTCAACCAAGACTTCGGAACAACATTTTTAATAGCTGGTTTGCATACCAATTGCGGTTTGAATAAATTATGATAATAAATAAATAAGCAAATTGTGAACCTAGCGACCAATTAAAGCATTGGTGTCTCGCTGCCAAGTCAAAGGGTCACAAATACAAGTGTTATGGTCTCAAACCCTAAACTGACTGAAACCAGTTTGGGCCGAGATACATCCAGGCTTTTAAAACCGTCCGCTTCAACACGATTACAGCAGCAGCAGCAGAAGGCCGACTACACTTTCATTCACATGATTTAAAAACATTATCAGGCCAATTTCTGTCAGGAGGGAGGAAGTTACAGCGAGGGAATGTGAAACAGCACAGCTTCACATAGAAATGAAGTGCTTGTGTGATTGACTCTGTATCCACAGACAGATAAGATTCAAAGAGGGAATATTAAAGGAGGGAAGAGGGCAAGAGGGAGGTGTTTAAAGAAAATAGAGAACTATCCTATTGGGATTAGCAGCAGAGTAAAAAGCAGTGCTACTTTGAGATACTAGTCCACAGAGCCTTGAATCTCCTTGGGGGACACACACACAGACAGAGTCAGAGAGAGAGAGTCAGATGTAGAATAAGTCTTATGTATGATAGAGGGAGCAGATAGGATATCATTCATGTGTCAAGATTAGAAGGCTCTGTTATTGGAGAAAGAAAGAAGGAGAGTGCCCTCAGTAGAAGTTGTACAATGTGATTGTGTGTGTGCTATTTAAAGCGTCGGCGAGAGGAGATGCTCTAGTTTGAGCACCTCATTCCTCTCCTGACAGGCAGCCTGCCTAGGAGAAGGACCCCGTCATCAATATCAACCCAACAGAACAGAACAGAACAGGAGAGACAAGCGAAATCTGTATATTCAGTGCGCGTGCACATACACACGTGAAAAAGAAACAAATGTATTTGTCACATACACATGGTTAGCAGATGTTAATGCGAGTGTAGCAAAATGCTTGTGCTTCTAGTTCCGACAATGCAGTAATAACCAACGAGTAATCTAACTAACAATTCCAAAACTACACACAAGTGTAAAGGGATAAAGAATATGTACATAAAGATATATGAATGAGTGATGGTACAGAGCGGCATAGGCAAGATGCAGTAGATGGTATAGAGTACAGTATATACATATGAGATGAGTAATGTAGGGTATGTAAACAAAGTGGCATAGTTTAAAGTGGCTAGTGATACATGTATTACATAAAGATGCAGTAGATGATATAGAGTACAGTATATACGTATACATATGAGATGAATAATGTAGGGTATGTAAACATTATATTAAGTGGCATTGTTTAAAGTGGCTAGTGATATATTTTACATCATTTCCCATCAATTCCCATTATTAAAGTGGCTGGAGTTGAGTCAGTGTGTTGGCAGCAGCCACTCAATGTTAGTGGTGGCTGTTTAACAGTCTGATGGCCTTGAGATAGAAGCTGTTTTTCAGTCTCTCGGTCCCAGCTTTGATGCACCTGTACTGACCTCGCCTTCTGGATGACAGCGGGGTGAACAGGCAGTGGCTCGGTGGTTGTTGTCCATGATGATCTTTATGGCCTTCCTGTGACATCGGGTGGTGTAGGTGTCCTGGAGGGCAGGTAGTTTGCCCCCGGTGATGCGTTGTGCAGACCTCACTACCCTCTGGAGAGCCTTACGGTTGTGGGCGGAGCAGTTGCCGTATCAGGCGGTGATAGAGCCCGACAGGATGCTCTCAATTGTGCATCTGTAGAATTTTGTGAGTGCTTTTGGTGACAAGCCGAATTTCTTCAGCCTCCTGAGGTTGAAGAGGCGCTGCTGCGCCTTCTTCACGATGCTGTCTGTGTGGGTGGACCAATTCAGTTTGTCTGTGATGTGTACGCCGAGGAACTTAAAACTTACTACCCTCTCCACTACTGTCCCATCAATGTGGATAGGGGGGTGTTCCCTCTGCTGTTTCCTGAAGTCCACAATCATCTCCTTAGTTTTGTTGACGTTGAGTGTGAGGTTATTTTCCTGACACCACACTCCGAGGGCCCTCACCTCCTCCCTGTAGGCCGTCTCGTTGTTGTTGATAATCAAGCCTACCAATGTTGTGTCGTCCGCAAACTTGATGATTGAGTTGGAGGCGTGCGTGGCCACGCAGTCGTGGGTGAACAGGGAGTACAGGAGAGGGTTCAGAACGCACCCTTGTGGGGCCCGTGTTGAGGATCAGCGGGGTGGAGATGTACCTACCCTCACCACCTGGGGGGCGGCCCGTCAGGAAGTCCAGTACCCAGTTGCACAGGGCAGGGTCGAGACCCAGGGTCTCGAGCTTGATGACGAGTTTGGAGGGTACTATGGTGTTAAATGCTGAGCTGTAGTCGATGAACGGTATTCCTCTTGTCCAGATGGGTTAGGGCAGTGTGGTTGAGATTGCATCGCCTCTGGACCTATTTGGGCGGTAAGCAAATTGGAGTGGGTATAGGGTGTCAGATAGGGTGGAGGTGATATGGTCCTTGATTAGTCTCTCAAAGCACTTCATGATGGCGGAAGTGAGTGCTAAGGGGCGGTAGTCGTTTAGCTCAGTTACCTTAGCTTTCTTGGGAACAAGAACAATGGTGGCCCTCTTGAAGCATGTGGGAACAGCAGACTGGGATAAGGATTGATGAATATGTCCGTAAACACACCAGCCAGCTGGTCTGCGCATGCTCTGAGGGCGCGGCTGGGGATGCCCGTCTGGGCCTGCAGCCTTGCGAGGGTTAACACGTTTAAATGTTTTACTCACCTCGGCTGCAGTGAAGGAGAATCCGCATGTTTTGGTTGCGGGCCGTGTCAGTGGCACTGTATTGTCCTCAAAGCGGGCAAAAAAGTTATTTAGTCTGCCTGGGAGCAAGGCATCCTGGTCCGTGGCAGGGCTGGTTTTCTTTTTGTAATCCGTGATTGACTGTAGACCCTGCCACATACCTCTTGTGTCTGAGCCGTTGAATTGCGATTCTACTTTGTCTCTATACTGACACTTAGCTTGTTTGATTGCCTTGCGGAGGGAATAGCTACACTGTTTGTATTCGGTCATGTTTCCGGTCACCTTGCCCTGATTAAAAGCAGTGGTTCGCGCTTTCAGTTTCACGCGAATGCTGCCATCAATCCACGGTTTCTGGTTTGGAAATATTTTAATCGTGAAAGCCTGATGACATCGCAAATTTTTAAAAATCGATTGATTCTGCCACAGTCAACTAAGCAGAGACACTGAAAATCAGGATTCAGATAAAGGAACAGGGTTTATGTAATATGCAGCTCAGCTGCCTATGACATTCTACTGAGAAACTGAAACTGACATACATGCAGCAGCTCAGCTGCCTATGACATTCTACTGAGGAAACTGAATACACGCAGCTCAGCTGCCTATGACATTCTACTGAGGAAACTGAATACATGCAGCTCAGCTGCCTATGACATTCTACTGAGGAAACTGAATACACGCAGCTCAGCTGCCTATGACATTCTACTGAGGAAACTGAATACACGCAGCTCAGCTGCCTATGACATTCTACTGAGGAAACTGAATACATGCAGCTCAGCTGCCTATGACATTCTACTGAGGAAACTGAATACATGCAGCTCAGCTGCCTATGACATTCTACTGAGGAAACTGAACACGGGAGTACAGGCTGAAATATTTATGAGATCTGAGACAAGAGGAGCTGTTAATCTATAAAGACAATGCAATAATTGGATTCAGACAGAGGCCTACAAACTAACTCAAATAAAAGTTCAGAAATATTTGAATTATGAATGAAAGCACAAGGTACAACAAGGGCCATGTTCCTCTGCATGAGAATTGATATAGAAAATGCACACATATGCACAAAGTAGTTACTCTAACTCTCTAACAACCTTGACCAGGAAGCACAGGGATATCCACTACAGCATTAGATCAGAGGTTTCGCCAAAGTACAGATCTAAGATCAGTTTCCCCTTCCCCCTATCCTAACCTAACTATTAGTGGGAAAAATACAAAACTGACCCAGCGTCTAGGAGAAACTTCACCTACTCCACAGCATCAGGGAGAGGGGAACCTGATTGCCTGTTCGCATGCATGGTTTCCATGGCAACCACTACAAAAGGCTATCATGGCCCTGCCCAGCCATAGCGACCTGGCTTGGAATAAAACCCAGGTGACATTCCACAGAGCCAAATCCCCCATCTCCAGTGTCAGAGCAGAGCCCAGCAGTCTTAGTCATTCTGAGTCAATGGTTTACAGAGCAGAGCCAGACTGGCATACGATTCAGCTTCCAGTGAGTGGGGAGGCGCAGTTAAATCAAGCTGCCTGGCTGAGTGTGACGGCCTGAGGTAGACCTATAGCTAGGCCTAGCTATTGTCCATAATGAAGGGGTCGTGTTAACGCAGAGTGTTTCACGCAGAAAAATATATATAAAAACGCATAAGAAATATCTTGCAGCGTTTTGTAAATGCAGATCTAAAATGCTCTTTATTCTCATTTCTGCTCGGCGTCAGGATAATTTGGTGCTTCACTTGCACTTCTCTACTCTGATGAGAATTCACAAACAGGAATTTTATCAGGAGACAGTGCTCTGACTGATGTGTAGCTACTTTTCCAGGTGTAGCTTTTCTCTGGTAAAATGAAAGATGAACTTCAAGCAAAACAAATGTAGCTGGCTACATTTTTTCTATGATAAACATTAGAACTATGATGGCCATACATCGTATTTGCACAAAAAAAAAAAAAAATTAATTGTTAGATAATTTACTTGTGTGGCTGCTAGCCAAATAGTGTTGCACTTCTGTTGTCGTCTGATAAAAATAAAGCCATTTCTGCCGAATGTATTGCACTGATGTATTTTTTGTGAGGGAAAACTATAGTTGCACGTCCCTGATCACTCTATTGAAGCAACAAAAAAAACGACTTCAAATTAAACATTCTTTATCTATAATAATTTCATCATGTCCAATAGCCTAGCAGCACTTTATCTGCCAGCTGTTGTCTAGATCGCACATACAAAAACCAGAGTTGGCAGATAAACTATATAACGCAACAGTTTGTGACAAAACTATCGGTAGAGAAAAAATGCAATGGAAACACAATGAACTTTAGATTTTTATTTGGTACGAAAAAATTACGTGTTTTGTGCACTACGTCATTACGCACATAATTTAATCCGCAACAAGTCAGTTTGGTAAAACACCACTGGTGAGAAAATGAGCATATTTTCTTATATGCAGATTTTTTAACATTTGCATGAAAATCTTTCGCCAATTGGAAGGATTCAACTGGTTGATTGTTTGGTCGATAGGCTGTTGGTCGAAAGAGATTTCTTTAGTCGAACAGTAGCAAAAAAACAAGAATAATTTCATGGTGTACAAGACACCTGTCTGATTCACGCCTGTCTGAGTGGACTGAACCATTGTGGAGGCCGTGGGGATGGCAATCCATCACTAAGACATGTACTACTGAAATTGTATATGGTTATAACATGAGAACAATGGTGCAATACTAATAGCATATTTGTTATAAAATAATTTGTTTCTCCCGCATTGGATAGTGGTGGCTGTCCGCGGTTCTAAAACACTGTTGAATTGCCGCCTTTTCCTAGACCATATTGCTATGTGCATAATAGCAAAGTTAAACAGTATATTGGGGTTGAGAATAATGTGGCGGAGGCAGCAGTGGAAGTAGGAAAAGAGAAAACAGCCCTTGCCTTAACTGTCTAGTAAAAGTGAGGAGAGAGGAAACCAACTTAATTAAGTCTCTTAATCAATAGCCTAACTGTTCAAATGTGCCTGGCTTTATGAATCCTCCATATCTACAGAAACAAGACAGATACTGCTTAATTGTTTGTTTAATAGCCTACTGATTCTGTGAGGACCAAGCCTCAACATGTTGGATAAACAATTTCACAAATTCAGCAGTTTTTTATTTTATTTGTTGTAATAAAGGATTTAAACTTTTTATTTAGAACCGCCTGTCTGGTAGGTCAGGCCCTATTGGTCACGTGCATGCATGAGTCACGTAAAGAGAGCAGGTTGAGGGTAGGGATGCACGATATATTGGTGAACATATCGGAATCGGATGTCTAGTTTAACGCCGATGTGCCTAACTGATGTCAAAGCTGACGTGCATACCTATATAACTAAGGTACATGACGTAATGGCGCCACGTCAAATTTTGCCATATACGTGCAACACAGCATTCCTAAACTAGCCCACAATGCCTGCTGTGTGGATCGAGTAGTCAACAAGTTGAGCAGTCAACAAGTTGAGCAGTCATTTGAAAGAGTAAAAACATTCATCGAGACAACTCAAAGGCGAAATCCATTAAAGCCAAGATAATGGAATTCATTGCCCTTGACAATCAACCGTTCTCTGCACCGGTAAACACTACCAAGTGCGCTATTTTTCCGATGTTGCCCTACCGGAGTTACACAGTAATAGTGTCACTGCTATTAGCTTCACAACATACATACTATGGAACGCCATTTGGGTCTTTGCATGTCAAAAAAAGATACAGTAGCACTGTCAAAGCTGTACAAAAAAAGTCTGCAAACAAGCAAACACCGGCCACGAACGATGTGTTTACAATACCGCGTTGGTAATAAAGCATAATTTGTTCGACCACAAATTCTGGGGTAGCTAGCTTTATATTGGTACCTAGCTAGCACCAATACAACCAGCCTGAAATCAATGACCAGTAAAAACTGCAGTTAATTTGATAATTCTTAGCAATGATTTAGGAATCCTTGTGAGTAAGTATTAGCTAGGTTGCCACTTGTTCGCCTACTGAAATTAAACTTCAGTTCATGAAAATAAATAGCTAGCCAGCTACTTAAACCTGTTGCCCAAAGCTAACGTTATAAGCAGCCAGCTAGCTTCATCTGGCTAGAAAGGCTCGACCTGAACGGGTTGTGTTGTGAAGCTAGCCACAATACGGATTAGACACAACAGTGGAATTTGCGGTTTGCCTTCAAAATAAAAGTATGTCATTGACAGTGATGCAAATAGAAGAATTATGCCATATTTTATTTTGAAGGCTAACCGCAAAGTCCACTATTGCGGCTATCTTCCGAGGGTTATTTTAGATGATGACACCTAGTTATATAGTCAGCTAATTAACCATATAGCTACTGAAACAGATGTCGTTTTGCTATGTTTTTGTGGAAGAACATTGTTTGCATCCATGAGCTAGCTAGCTTTTTTTTACCAGCACTGTAGGTGTGCGAGACAACTTTACCAGCATCATAGCTGTATCGATGAATCGTTGTGACATATGAAATACAAGTGAGTGTAATCAACACGTAAAAAATGTATGAACGCGTTAAATTATTATGTGGTGTGCAGTCATATTCAGGTCCTGATTGGTCAACAAGCTTATTTGACACGTCAAATAGTATATTTTTAGACACACAAAGACCCAAACGGCGTTCTATATAAATCTGGTTGAGAATGAAATGACTGAACAAATTAACAATGAAACAGCACAGCAAGTAAGTGAAAGAAATAGGTTTTGATTATGTTTTACTGGTAATGGGGACATATGTAAATGCCAACAACATAACTTTTTGATCAGTGTGGTGTGTGTGTAACCTTTATTTAACTAGACAAGTCAGTTAACAAAAAAAAATCTTATTTACAATGGCAGCCTACCCTGGCTAAACCTGGACGACGCTGGGCCAATTGTGCGCTGCCCTATGGGACTTCCAATCATGTCCGTATGTGATACAGCCTGGATTCGAACCAGGGACTGTAGTGACGCATCATGCACTGAGATGCAGTGCCTTAGACCGCTGCGCCCATGTGTGTGTGTTAACTATTTAACTGAACTAGAATGCTTAAAAAGGCCGCTAAAATTTTTAATATCAGTATCGGCCAAAAATGCCATCACTAGTTGAGGGAATAGGGAATGTTTTTCCTAAACATGAGTGATTTTGGTAATACAACTTTTCAGTCAGAAATGGCTGTAATTATGTTGCAGCTTCAGCAACATGGACAGTAGGATAAACACTGTTGAAGTTCAGTAGTGGTCACTGCAACATGGAGGAGAGATCCAATGGATGCTAGTCACAGTCCCTCGCTGTCCTTTTTTAACACAGCACAGCAAGTCTGAGCACAAACAAATCAATTAGGTTGGCTCCCTCTAGTCATTTGTGTGTCTTAATTATTTCCTCAAACAGTGCGCTTAAAGCAGCAGATAAGCTCCGTGCAAATAGTTTGTTTGATTGAAACACATAGGATGTGTCTACATATGGAAAAATGTTTAAAAATGTTGACCAATCGATTAGTCGAAAGAACAGACGACTCTTGGTAGACCAATATTTATTTATTTTTTTAGTCGGGGACAGCCCTAATTCAGAATGCTACGCTACCCATGATCCTTTGCGCGGGCCTAAGTCTGGCTGGATATCCTATTCATTTGAGAGGGATTTGTTCGAGGAAAGATTCATTTTGCCTTTGACCTAACAATGGGGGTGTGAGTCATCCGCAGAGCAACTGCAAATGAGCCACTTCTGGAGAGAGGAGGTTCCAGCCATTATGATAAATCCATCTAAGAGAGAGAGAGAGAGAGAGAGAGAGAGCGAGAGAATAGAAGGAGAGATCAGAAAGAAGAGCACAGAGCATGAAATGCAAAGTGCCATGTCTCAAAAACCTCAAATGACATTGGCCATGCTAAACAAACAAGAGGGAATGGAGGGGAGACAGGTCGGGTACAAACACATCAGTAGGCCCAGGGACTCGCGTTGTATCCCAAATGGCAACCTATTCCCTATATAGTGCACTAATTTTGACCTAGGTCCCATATGGCTCTGGTCAAAAGTAGTGCAAAATATAGGGAATAGGGTGCCATTTGGGATGCACACACAGCCTGCGAGATCCTCTCACTCTGGCACATTGGAGACCTGGCAGGTGGTCTCTACTGCTCATTTCTGTGTACTGCAATTATGTCTTCTCCTCTCTGGATAAAGAAACTATCATGAAAATACACTTTATAATAGACACGTCGCTGGAGGGATAATATTTCAAGGTTTATCTCACACCGTGCAAGCCAGCAGCACAAAGCTGAAAACCGAGCTCGGAAACACGACGGTGCATAAGACTAGTACCACTGTGATATCGTTCAACTGAAAGACCTGAACGACAGAAAAAATGTTTGACACCCCGCCCCCACCAAAAAAATCATGCTTGAGTTTCTATATTTGGCATGACATTAGAAACAGCCTTCTAAATGCTAAGGCATTGTTCCATCAGCCAGACACTTATCCACTTTCCTCGCGGCTACCTGAGGGTGAAGGCTGACTGGCTGACTCCATGAGGGAGTTTAGTGTTCAAGTGGGGAGGGAGGGAGGCAGGGAGGTTAGTGCCACCGTGCCCCACCGGCCGCATCCCTCCCAGTAGGTGTGATGGAGCCTACTGTGATGACTGGGGATGAGCCTCAGCCTGTGTGTGTGTGACTCTATTGTGTTGCCACAGTGACAAAGCAGTTTTGCCAGTTCTACCTCCCGTTCTAGTTAACTGCCAGCCTTTCCTGCTTTTTTCCACTAAATCCTCCATGCTCTGCTTCAGCGACTCACTAGCCTATCCTCTATTAGTTTCATTCATTCCTAGACCTGAGCCTCAAGGTCTGCTGACAACCAGAGAGACAGAGAGAGAGACAGAGAGAGAGACAGAGAGAGAGACAGAGAGAGAGACAGAGAGAGAGACAGAGAGAGAGAGACCTTGCAGAGATAGCTTAGAATAATATTGTGCAATTTGAGTAGACTATCATGAAATATGACACACCTCTTTTAAACAAACTGAAATCATGACAGAGAGATATCATGTAGGCCCTGTTCACATTTAATTATAGTCCAACAGGTATGCACTTGTGTCTATTATACTCCCACTGTAGAACTGTTACTAAAGTGTCACTAAGATTACATTTTAGTACCTATAGAGTGCCACAGTAGGAGTCATAATACCTATCAAATCTAGCGGTCAAACAGGGAAATGGTTCCAATCGTTATTCAACCATTCATTTTTCCCATAGGAGATTTTAAAAACACTTCAAATGAGGGCTGTGTTTCATGAAGGCTTACCTTGGCGTGACGTTTTGATAACTGTAAATCTCTCTAGGAACAAGGTGACTTATTAATATATTCACCTGCATTTACCACTCAAAACTTAAATGCTAATTAGCTGCTAATGTGGCTATCATAAAGAACTACAAATGCCATGATGATCTGGACAGCCTGCCGAATCGAGGCAAAGGTAAGAAACTCTGGATTAACTATCTAATGTTAGCTAAACGTAGTACTGAATAAATTGGCTATATTTCTTTAAAATTGACAATTCTGTGAACTGTCTTGTGCACGTTTTAAATTGACACAATACCTGTTAGCAAAGGTGTCAGCTTGAGATAACGTGCAGGAGCTTGCAGGGATTTGTAGTTGTGCATGATGTATACGAATCTGAGTGTAAATAGAGCGGAATATATTGATACAAGTTGTCCGAGAGAGATTTACATGGTTATCAAAACGTCACGCCAGGGTATGCCTACACAAAACACAGACCTTATTTTAAATATTTCTAAAATCCTCTATGGGAAAAATGGATGGTGGAAAAAACTATTGGAACCATCTCCCTGGATCGCTAGGTTTTATGGGTATTGCGACACCTCCACTGTATGGCTATAAACATTATTTTTCTAAACTATGAACAGGACAAGACTATGCCTATTGCATCCTCTATGAATAATATGAAAAGTGATCATGCCTCGCTGGTTGGTTAAAAAGCTTTTCCAAGTAATGATTTGTAAAAACAATATAGCATTTCCATCCCCATACAAATTCTACAAAGAAAACTCTTATGCACCATTAGCCCACACATTTCTAACGAATAGGCTATAGCCTAGTTCCGCATAGCCTACTACTCTAGTTACCTTATCATGGAAAGTACATATTATGTATTCAGCTATTGGTCCATATAGTAGGCTAGCTAATGAAGTAGCCTAGTCACAATATAGCCTTCATTATAAACTAATATTGTGGCCAGGATGTAGCCTAAGGTGTACCAGAAAAATAGAAAAGGCAGGTTGGTAGACAGAGCAACGTGTAACATGATCCTCTAAGGACGGTTTCCAGGGACTATTTAGATTAGAGTGTGGCTTCCGATAATCAGCTTACCAGGTTGAAGACGGTCTCCACAATGTCCCGGTTGGAAACTTCCCCAACTTCCACCAGGCCGGCGAGGACAGCGAATTTCATTTTGATTCCTCGGATTGGGATCCCAGAGTTGAGCGACACCGCCGCAGCTCCATCACCTTGCCCGGCTGGTCGCCCAGCACCAGGCGTCTCCTCGCTAGCCATTGCTACAGGAGGACAGGTGGCGGTAACAGGTAAGGCACCTGTTCACCTCCAAAGGCGGTAATGGGATACAGTAAAGTCGGTGAAAGAAAAAAACAATGGTAACCTCTTTCCAGCTATGTCGACAGTCTGGAGGTAAACAACGAAAATATTTCCTCCCATTCAAAACAGTTCCCAAAATAAGCCCTCGAGTCAACAAAGTATGTTTTGTAGTCCGCGAAAGGCACAGGCGCACGAGAGTTGGATTTCTAGCCGATGACACCGCGACATTGGAGTTGTCACTGCGTTTCCATGTAGAACTCCTCTCCCCTGGTCGGAAACTCGATAAGGAGGCGAATGAAATAATGCATCAAAAACCGTTCACTAAAATGGACCGGCTTAAAAATATTTGGTTCTAAAGGCAAGTCGCAGAGACCTTGCCCTTCCTCCCCTCTGTCAAAATATGAGAGGCACCTGCGACTTTCATTTCTTCACTAGTCCAGCCAGGCTACAGCAGTAGAACTTGCTATTGTCACAGCAGGCTTGACAGGTAGAGTGCTGTCATGAGCAAGAACTCCTAAACGTGGCTCAAGTACCGCAACAGCGCCAGTGGTGCTCGAGAAGGGACAGCAGTTATCCACTCGGTCCTTCCCTAAAAACTGCTAGACTTCTTCAAATTTCAGTGTTAACCCACTTACAGCGCTTTCTCTTCCTGATACCCCCTGCTTACAGCTCTTCCCCGCCATGACAGTATTATACCAGTATTCTGCCAGCGGCACAAATGATGACGTCATGTTCGTATGGTAACGAGGAAACCTTTAAAATAAAAGCCCGCATTTCAAAACATTACAATTCTAAATATATTACGTTTGAATCAATGGCCACTTTTACTGTGCCAACAATTTATGAAATAAAAAATGTACACATACAGAATATTGTGCTGAACTTTTATACCTGTCTCAGCTAATGTGGGGTGGAAAATACTCAGTAGGGTCTCTAATAACCAAATATGTGTCATTTTTGAAGGGGACTGTGTCACACGGTCTGCTGCTGGCTAAGTATTTACTGAGTATTTCACACCACACTTTATCTGAGGCAGGTAGAAAAGTAATCTTTACAAGCCAATATGTATCCCATGTAGAGTCTATAACAGTGTGCTGCATTGTTGGCTATGGAGGGGGTGGAGTGAAAAGCCAGCAGCAGGCTGTGTGACACAGTCCACCGCCAAAGCTAATTATATTTGGTTAGTAGAGATGTGACTGAGTATTTCCCACCACAGTTTAAATGAGACAGGTAGTAAAGTTTTTTTCTCTACACCCCAAAAAGTCCCCGTTGTCAAGCACAAGAGACCAATTTAAGTTTTGCAGACTCTATTGAATAATTCCAATAACATATATTTGTATTTTATTAAAAGTGTATTTCTTTAAATGGAGCCTACACAATAGCTATCAACATCCCAGTATTTGTTTAAACTTTCCAAAGAAATTCATAAATAATACAAGACAATCAATGCATTGGTTGCAATGCTGTGAAAAACAGTTGTACCGCACTAGATTGCAAAAAAAAATCGATATTCCCAAAGTTTAGCATGTATTTACATAGGGACTCTTATTCACGGGGGAAAAATCCGCGATCGTGCTGCCAACATAAAATCCTGCTGCTAAGAGAACAGTAATGAGTGGAGCATGCGCGGTGGGCATCGAGTGACTGACAGAGTGTCTCAGGCGTTGATATGGTCTCAGGTGTAGCCCAGGTGGATGGCGCTGTGGACTTGTTCATGCCAGGGACAGAGGGGAGGCTTATAATGCAGGAAACGAGTAGGGCTTCACAAATGTTCGGTTCCAACGGAATAGAATCTAGTGTACAATTTCGCCTCATATTGCAGCTGGTTGGCCTATAATGCAGAGACGTCTAAAGGCAAGAGGAAGATACTTGCTCGAGTCAGGAGTCATATACTGCTGTGCACTCAAAGACATACCAGAGATTTTGCATTAAAAAATTGCATATAAAAACTCTAAGGATTAGGCTGTAATAATAGTTGTCAATATACTGTTTATTTTTTCCTATTGGCAGACTTTAGGCATTATCTACCCACATTATGCAACCATGGTTACAGTTGTATAGAAGGGGAAACATTTGTAACATGTTTATATTATTGCTGAAAATAAGAGTAGACAAAATAATGTCCTGCTGTAAAAAAAAATTTTTTAAAGTAAGTCATATTCACATGAGATATGTAAATTGTAATTCTTCTCTCTACAGTCCATGCAGTGGAACATTGACAGCTGTAATGCAACCGGAGGTGATAGAAACCAGACATTAAAACGATGTGACAGCGATGCTTCTCCTGCCTCTTCCAGTCACTGACCCATGTTGCAAGAAAGGCATTGCACTGTACTTGTGCACGTGACATTAAAACTTGAAACTTGTTTAAGACGTTTATGAGACCAAATAGATACATTGTCAGATAGGTTTCTATTTCATTTAGCCTACATATATTGAATAACCTATGTATGATTGAAATGTAGACAAAGATCAAATGCAGTGTATTTGAACAAAGATCGTTATTGCATCATAAAGATGTGTGTCTCGTCTCATCTCCTAGGAGGCTCTGATACAGGATGACTTCAGTTGCTCAGTGGAATGTGGGATGGCTCCCAGTCCTAGGCTGCATCCTAAATGGCACAATATTCCCTATATAGTGCACTACTTTTTACCAGGGCCCATAAGGCTCTCGTCAAAAGGAGTGCACTGTGTGGGGAATAATGTGCCCTTTTAGGACGCAGTTCTAGGTGCTGTAGCCAAGGAGTCAGGCAGCGCCACAATTCTTTTGACCTCACAAGCAGTCCCTCTCCCTGGGGACACTGGGACACAAGGCAGTCAGTTGAGTTCCAGCATCAGACAATGGTTGTGGTCCAAATGGCACCCTGTTCCTTTTAATGTGTGCTACATTTGACCAGAGCCCTATGGGGAATAGGGGGCTCTGATCAAAAGAAGTGCACTGTAAAGGGAATAGGGTTACATTTGGGACGTAGCCAAAGTCAAGGTTGGTCTCAGTAGCAGTGACCTGAAATATAAGTGCTTACTACAGTGCAATGCTTTAATTTACATGCAGGCTACGTTGAGTGGGTTCAAATCAAGACACTTTTGCACTGACTTACCTGAGTTAACCTACAAAATGAAAGTAAGAGAGAGAGTGTTGATATAGTAACTTGTATTTCATAGTTGGCTGTTGAACTGCAACCTTGATGATGTAAATTAAATACACATTTCATTTACAACATTTTATTTTCTTGTTTTGTCTTTTGTGTTCCACAACGCATGAATGAATTCAGCTATTCACACAGCTTTGTGCCAAAGTGCTGTCATCTTTTGATTGGATGAACATTCATTATATCCTTGCAAATCAATACCTGAGGGAAATATATATATATATATTTGAAATATCCTGAACAAATAAGGGCTGCTAAAACCATACGGTTCGAACACGCATACTCTTGACTGTTTTCTTTAAGGAATGTAATCTGCGTGAAGCTTGGATTTACTTTGAACCCCCCCCATGGGGCAGATTCGATCAGAAAACTAAGCTGAGTGAAGGCTGTTGCATTATGATGACAAGAGGGAATTACACATGTCTCTCCAGAGACTACCCACTGGGCACAGATGTCAATTCAAGGTCTATTTCACTTTGGTTCAATGTCATTTTGTTGAAATGACATGGGCAGGGCCAGTTTAATGCGGGGGTTACCGGGGCTGAAGCCCCTGGGCCCAGGCCAGTGGGGGGGCCAAGAAGCATATATACAGTATATATTATAATTTTTTTACTGCAACCGCAAACCACAGGAGGGTTCAGGAGCCCACTCTCAATGAGTGTAGACAACCTGCTGCTGTCACTCTATTAATCATCAGATGGGGGGAGGAGAGGAGGTATGGGGTCCACTTGGGTAACTGGGGGCCCTGCCTTGATTGGGTAACCGATTAATAAAAACTGTATAATAAATCAATGTGACTGGTCAATTGCGTGAGTCAGGGGCTGGGGTCCAAAAGCCAAAAACACAATTCAGTTCATTTTTTAAATCCAACCACAGGAGCCTGCTCTCAATGTTCAAAATACCCCAGATAGCATAATTTAGCCACAGAGGATCAATAGTTTCAAAACATAACTGTGGATTAAATTGTATCAAAAGTGCATACAGGTAACTGACAAAAAAAGGAAACACCAGCATAAAGTGTCTTAGGTATTGGGTCACCACAAGCTGCCAGAACAGCTTCAATGCGCCTTGGCATAGATTCTACAAGTGGACAAAACCATGCCAGGAAATTGCACCCCACACACCATAACATACACTTTGTATCGCTCACTTAAGTGTTTCCTTTATTTTGGTAGTTACCGGCTGCCTACAGTCGGGAGGCCGCAATTTGACCAGCATGCACGCCAAATATACAGCTTGTTGCATTGTGGCCATAGACATATAATCCATAAAAGGGATTTGGAACCTCTTACCCTGGCAATTTGAGTGTTAAACTCATGGGTACACTATCATTGGCTGCCAGTCCTGATTTCAATGGGAACTGCCATCTATGGATTATATTCTATGCGGCTGTCGCTTTTTGCCTTTTGCAAATTTCGAAATACAATCGTGGAGAAAATGTACAGTTTGGGAAGCAAGCAACATTGATTCAACCAGTGTGTGCCCAGTGGGTAAATGTATCCTTGTGATGATGATGATGATGCCTTTCTGAATAGGAGGCTGATTTTTAGCAGCATGCTACAGAAGGTAGGCAATATGGCAGGCAATCAAGATCATGTTTTTTGGAGGCATGTTGTGAGAGAAGAGGATGCTGCACCTCTCTTGATTTGGGTGGTGATATCAACAAGGCAAGAAGGTCAAAACGTTTTCAGTGACAAGAGTAAGACCTTTTTGGGCGCCTGCTGATTTTAAAGCCAGGTGAGTGGTTCAAAACGTTTTCAGTGACCAGAGTAAGACCTTTTGGGCGCCTGCTGATTTTAAAGCCAGGTGAGGAGTTCAAAACGTTTTCAGTGACAAGATAAGAATTTAATCCATGTTGGATGGTTGTTGAGCTTTAAAGACCACCACTTCCATTTTCCTGATTAGGGATTATCCCTGACAAGGAGATGACAGGAATGTTATAAATTGTATTTAAATGAAACTTCACTAGGTGTTACAACATGTCTCTAACATGCATATTCACAGACTCATTTATACAATGTATATGATTTATGTATACTGTACATGTGAGGGATTTGGCCATATTAGGCCTCACCAACATTAGGACATATGTTGAACATTAAAGGGTACTTTTCAGATACTGTATAGAATCTTAGAAAAAGAGTGCTATCTAGAAGGGTTCTTCGGCTGTCCCCATAAGAGAACCCTTTGAAGAACCTTTATTAGTTCCTTGTAGAACTATTTTAGGTTCAATGAAGAACCCTGTCCACAGAGGGGTTCTACATGTGGACAGCCGAAGAACCCTTTTGGAACCCTTTTTTCTAAGAGTGTAGAGACAATGTAGGTCTAGAATGAATGTATGTCAATGTTTACATTGTCACCAGATTCAGCCCAGCTAGGCATCATCCCTAACCCTGTAATTGACACAGTTGTATCTGTGTCCTAATAACGGGAGGAGGCAAGACACACCTGCATGGAATGTTAACAGTTTGAGATTCAGGTTCAACCTGTTTTCTTCATTAAATATTCACTTCTTGGTTCACTAATACAGCATGTCAGGGCTGACAGTCACGCAGTGTACTTGGCTGACTGAATAGTGTAATACAGTGCAGAGTATTGAGTAATATACATACATATAAGATATAGTTTAACATAATAACATGCATATAAGATGTAGTTTAACATAATAACATGCATATAACATGTAGTTTAACATAATAACATGCATATAACATGTAGCTTAACATAATAACATGCATATAACATGTAGTTTAACATAATAACATGCATATAACATGTAGTTTAACATAATAACATGCATATAACATGTAGTTTAACATAATAACATGCATATAACATGTAGTTTAACATAATAACATGCATATAAGATATAGTTTAACATAATAATATGCATATAAGATATAGTTTAACATAATAACATGCATATAACATATAGTTTAACATAATAACATGCATATAACATGTAGTTTAACATAATAACATGCATATAACATGTAGTTTAACATAATAACATGCATATAACATGTAGTTTAACATAATAACATGCATATAAGATATAGTTTAACATAATAACATGCATAAAATATATAGTTTAACATAATAACATGCATATAACATATAGTTTAACATAATAACATGCATATAACATATGGTTTAACATAATAACATGCATATAAGATGTAGTTTAACACAAGTTGTGAATAGTTAAGTCAGTGTTTTCCAAACTCCAAGGGATGCATGTCTTGTTTTTGTTTCCTAGCACTACACATCTGATTCAAATAATCAACGCATCATTACATTATGATTACTTGAATCAGCTGTGTAGTGCTAGGCCAAAACTATAACATGTATACCCTGGGGTCCCCTGGACCGAGTTTGGAAAACACTGAGTTAAGTCAATATTATGTTTCTTTTCTCGGAATTCAGGAGAATAGTCTTTCCTTCATCATGAATATGTGAGTGAATATTTCGGTTGAAGTTATTTCAGTTATTATGGGTCTGCTCATATGACTGCTAATTTCTCCACAGACAGCGACTGTAAATTTTATTTTGTTAATTTGTGAAAGTGTTGGTGCATCATATTTCACTGCCACAGTAAAAGCCAGTGGCTGATCTAATTTATATTTTATACTCAGTTTATACATGTTTATGCATATATTCATTCATTCTGGAACAGAGATTTATATTATTATAAATCATATATGAATTATATAATATTCTTATGTATTTATTTACAGAATTTCAGACAAACAACACAATATGTGTCAGACTGAATGTCAATCATTCATGTGAGCGTCTGAACTGAGCTAACTGTCAAAGTGGGTGTGTTTAATTGTTTATTTGGATCCGCATTAGCTTTTGCAGAAGCAGCAGCTATTGTAGTGGATACAGTAGAATCAGGATAGAAATTTCAATATTGTAGCATAACAATACTATGTCATACAATGTAGCAAACACTTCCTGAGTTTATTAAATGTTGTTATAACGTATCAAATAAAGGACTGCGATATCACGCTAGGCCAGTAGAGAACGACAACGTGCTAGTTTTGAGGTCTCAACATATCGCGAGTCGCGAGATGTGAGAAATCTCAGCTCTATCTTTAACACTCGCGATAATTCCTTTTTCCTTCTCTTTCACTCCCTGTAGCCAACATGGCAGTCGGCAAGAATAAGAGGCTGACCAAAGGTGGCAAAAAAGGTGCCAAAAAGAAGATGTAAGTAGCGCAATTCATCCATTAAATCATGCAATATACACTATTAGGTTCAGGTTATTGACTTTCAGTTTGAAAATGTGAAGGATGAGGTTGATTTTAACTGGATGTTGTCAGGCCGGTCACTGTTGCTAATCTGCTAGGCTCACTGCGCATTCAGGGTTCATGAGTTTGTGCATAAGCGACACTGAACTGTTACAAAAGAGACTGTCGAAGTCGTAACACAGGCTGCATATCGTGAAGCATTTTATTTAAATGTACCGAAATGCACTCATTGTCTGTAGTCTAGCGACATCGGCTGTCTTAACAAGCTAAGTTACCTCACTAGATCATACATGTACCTATGGTGGCTAGCAAGATGGCAGATCTGGCCATCCATGAACATAACGTGGACAACGTTAGCTAGACGAAGTATTTTCTACGAAATGGTGTGGTCAAACAGGATCAAAGTATTGTAGCCAAGCCAGCCAGGGCTACATGTGCGTTGTGCCAACCCTTCGGTCGTTAACGAGAAAAGGCACATTTATCAGATAAGATCATTTAGCCAGTTAGCTGGGCCTTACATTAGTAACCAGCTAGTTAACGTTATGCTCTTCCAGTCATGTTTTATTGATTAGCCAGGTAGGTGCCTGTTGAATTTCCACTTTTGATTGTACTGGAAGTTGACGTTCATACCATTGCCAGCATTTGACAATAACAAGTTAACGTTAGCCCTTTGGTTGGTTTCTCGTTAACTAGACTGCAACCTTCGTTTCTTTAGCTAGCTACATAGGCCTGTGTCATCAAAACAGATTAACAGAACTGATATTGACCACACTACTTTCTCTATCCCCCAGTGTCGACCCTTTCTCCAAGAAGGACTGGTATGATGTCAAGGCACCCGCTATGTTCAACATCCGCAACATTGGCAAGACCTTGGTCTCCAGGACTCAGGGAACCAGTAAGTCTGCTTTTCTAACTGATGCAGATTAATAATGGAGCCACACATGGTTCAGTGGTGATGGCTACCAGTATAAATACTAACATGCAGCAAAATAACTGCAGACAGAGCCACATGGTTCTGTGGAATTATAACACAGTTTGGAAACTAGGGGTTGATTAAAGTGAGGTGACTAAAACGGGAACTCCTGACCGTGTACAGTAACCAGCTAGCTAGGTAGCCCAATTCAACTAGCTTTGGGACAACTTCGAGAGTCTATATTGGTTGGACTCCTAGTTGTGCATCGTTCTGTTAGGTGTCTATGGCTAATAACCATACCACAGTATAGCCGGCTTCGTCAAAAATGTTTCCGGTCAACAAAAGCATATGTATAATCTCTTGGAATTTACCAGACAAAGTGAAATGTCCCTTGCTGTCAAATAAACATCGGTATCCAACTTTTGTCCAAACTGCACCATATTCCTGCCAAGTTAGACAGTGGTCTGCCATTAGACACGCAAGACTTCCTACCACAAAATGTAGCATTTTATTTAATAGCGAGGTACACATTTCACTACGTCTGGTAAGTACAGTTCCTAGTGATTATTATACATGTGCTTTAGTTGACAGGAAGCGTTTGTTTGGCGACGCTGACCCTGGTGGTAAGGTTATTTTTTGTCAAAACACCAGAACAATGCACAACTCAGGGAGTCCCAACTAATAGAGTCCTGAAGTTGTCCCAAAACTACCATTTAATATGGGTTTGTTGGTCATTAATGTCCCTTTTAGTTTTCCCTTTTAAAATTGTTTCAGCTTGTCGGTCTTGTCTTGGATTTGTTCGTACCGTACTTAACACAATGGGAATGCATGATGACAAATTGTTTCGGCCCAATGATTGCAACTGAATACTGGTAAAGAGATCTGCTGATGTTCCCTGCCTTGGCCTCCATTCCCCTCACCGCGTATCACATCAACTAATCTGTTCTACTAGGAATCGCCTCTGATGGTTTGAAGGGACGTGTGTTCGAGGTGAGCCTTGCTGACCTGCAGAACGATGAGGTGGCCTTCCGCAAGTTCAAGCTGATCTCCGAAGACGTGCAGGGCAAGAACTGCCTGACCAACTTCCACGGCATGGACCTGACCCGTGACAAGATGTGCTCCATGGTCAAGAAGTGGCAGGTGAGGAATCCTTCAGGAGGTTGTAGCACACAGCTGTATTTGAGATATTGTAATTTTGATATGCATTTATAATAGAGGTCGGCCGATTTAATTAGGGCCGATTTCAAGTTTTCATAACAATCGGAAATCGGTATATTGGGGTGCCGATTTTTTTTAAATATATTTTATTTTTTATACCTCTATTTAACTAGGCAAGTCAGTTACGAACACATTATCGATAGCCTAGCATAGCATTTTGTCCAGCTAGCAGCGGGTAACTTGGTCACAGAAATCAGAAAAGCAATCAAATTAAATCGTTTACCTTTGATGAGCTTCGGATGTTTTCACTCACGAGACTCCCAGTTAGATAGCAAATGTTCCTTTTTCCCCCAAAATATTATTTTTGTAGGCGAAATAGGTCCGATTGTTCTTCACGTTTGGCTGAGAAATCGCCTGGAAATTGCAGTCACGAAAACGTCGAAAAATATTCCAAATTAGCTCCGTAATATCGACAGAAACATGGCAAACGTTGTTTATAATCAATCCTCAAGGTGTTTTTCAAATATCCGATAATATATCTGCCGGGACAATTAGTTTTTCAGTAGGACCGATTGGGATAATGGCTACCTCTGTATTTTATGCAAGAATCTCTGGGAGCCATCGGGTGACCACTTGCGCAATGTAGCCGCTTACGGGTATTCTTCAACATAAATGCGTAAAACTACGTCACAATGCTGTAGACACCTTCGGGAATACGGAGAAAGCGTAATCTGGTTGATAGCCCATTCACTGCTCAATAGGGACTCATTGGAATGCAGCGCTTTCAAACATGAGGCACTTCCGGATTGGATTTTTCTCAGGCTTTCGTCTGCAACATCAGTTCTGTTATACTCACAGACAATATTTTTACAGTTTTGGAGACTTTAGGGTGTTTTCTATCCTAAGCTGTCCAATTATATGCATATTCTAGCATCTTGTCCTGACAAAATATCCCGTTTACTACGAGAACATAGTTTTTCCAGAAATGAAAATACTGCCCCCTAGTCAATAGGTTAATGACCCTGAGGCTTGTATTTCTGTATGTTGTCGTGTTATAACTAAGTCTATGATTTGATAGAGCAGTCTGAGCGATGGTAGGTAGCAGCAGGCTCGTAAGCATTCATTCAAACAGCACTTTCGTGTTTTTGCCAGCAGCTGTTTATGACTTCCAGCCTATCAACTCCTGAGATTAGGCTGGTGTAACCAATGTGAAATGGCTAGCTAGTTAGCTAATAGTTTCAAACGTCACTCGCTCTGAGACTTGGAGTAGTTGATCCCCTTGCTCTGCAAGGGCTGTGGCTTTTGTGGAGCGATGTGTAACGCTGCTTTGATTGTGGCTGTTGTCGATTTGTTCCTGGGTCGAGCCCGGGTAGGGGTGGAAGCTATACTGTTACACTGGCAATATTTAATTGCCTATAAGAACATCCAATAGTCAACAGTTAATGAAATACATATGGTATAGAGAGAAATAGTCTTATGAATACTACACTGCTCAAAAAAATAAAGGGAACACTAAAATAACACATCCTAGAAATGAATGAAATATTCTTATTAAATACTTTTTTCTTTACATGGTTGAATGTGCTGACAACAAAATCACACAAATTATCAATGGAAATCAAATTTATCAACCCATGGAGGTCTGGATTTGGAGTCACTCAAAATTAAAGTGGAAAACCACACTACAGGCTGATCCAACTTTGATGTAATGTCCTTACAACAAGTCAACATGAGGCTCAGTAGTGTGTGTGGCCTCCACGTGCCTGTATGACCTCCCTACAATGCTAAACGTTAGCTTTTTTTATATGGCACATATTGCACTTTTACTTCTCCAACTCTTTGTTTTTGCATTATGTAAACCAAATTGAACATGTTTATTTATTTGAGGCTAAATGAATTTTTATTGTGTTATATTAAGTTCAAATAAGTGTTAATTCAGTATTGTTTTAAGTGTCATTATTATGAATAAAAATCGTCTGATTTTTGGTCCTCCGATAATCTGTATTGGCGTTGAAAAATCATAACCGGTCGACCTCTACTATGAATTAACCTCTGCCTTGTAATGTTATTGATAACGTGTTGGGCCCAATGTACCCAAAACTATTAATTAACCTTCATCCTGTCTCCCCACCAGACCATGATTGAGGCCCATGTGGACGTGAAGACCACCGACGGCTACCTCCTGCGTCTGTTCTGCGTTGGCTTCACCAAGAAGCGCACCAACCAGATCAGGAAGACGTCGTACGCCCAGCACCAGCAGGTCCGTCAGATCAGGAAGAAGATGATGGAGATCATGACCCGTGAGGTCCAGACCAACGACCTGAAGGAAGTCGTCAACAAGCTGTAAGGATGTTCGCCGTCCTGTTGCTGGTCCAATAGAATGTTCTGCACTCTGAGAAGATGTGGTCCATGTGAAATGCAACATGGAGTGCATGTATATTAAGACTGTTAGATGAAGCAAATATTTATTTCAACATTGTTGCACGTGTCGAACACTTTTTCTGCATCTGAAATTGTGTACATTTAAGTTTTGATGTCTGAGTAAGTTGAATGGCATTCAATGTGGGCAGACAGTTATTTAACCAGATCTCTCAGCCGGTCATTTTCAGTAGCCACGCCAGGTTTCCTCTTACTGATTTACTTTTCCCTTTGTCCTTTAGGATCCCTGACTCCGTTGGCAAGGACATTGAGAAGGCCTGCCAGTCCATCTACCCCCTCCACGACGTCTACGTCAGGAAGGTTAAGATGCTGAAGAAGCCCAAGTTTGAGTGTAAGTCACCCTGAACCTCAAACCTATCCTGCCCCTTGAGGCGTTGCAGTCTGACTGAAAGTGTCACGCCTGTGTCATAAGGGGCGGAGAGTGAAAGGGCTATGTCTACGCCAAGGACCCAGAACGGTGGGTACTTGGAGTGATCATGGCTCCGACAGATGGCACAATACTAGACAGTTGATGGTGTGAAAGAAGGCCTATTCAGGGATCTTTGTCAACTTACTGTGCATTAAAGAACCTCAAAAACAACCTTAACCTAAAATAACCAGGGTTATTGAATGTCATCTTAATCATGACCATCGTAAGGTCCCCTTCCCAGCATCTGGCAGCATTTCTGATATTCCAGCAAGATGACTCAACACTTGTTTCTGTACGACATGATTGTATCTTAACATATGTCTATGGTTGCAATTACAAGCAGCCCAATTAATTATTGGCAAAAAGATCAGATTTGGATTGTGTAAACAGCCTAGCATACTAAATTATCCTAAGTGACTTATCCAATGTGGCTTTCTCTAATAGCCTGTTGAGTTGTACTCTGGTGTTGTGCTTATGTTATTCTTGTCTCCTTCCAGTGGGCAAACTGATGGAGCTCCACGGTGAGGGTGGTGGCAGCAGTACAGCCAAGCCCTCTGGGGATGACACTGGGGCTAAGGTGGATAGGGCCGACGGCTACGAGCCCCCCATCCAAGAGACCGTCTAAACACCTGACAGATTTAATAAAAAATGTAAATGATACTCAACTGTTGGCGTCTTCTGTTAATGGGATGGTTGTTTTAGTAAGGTATTTTGTATAGAGCTATTATTTTTCAGTCATAAATCCAAGCATTTGTTTTCTATCTGGGGAAAAAAAGCTCTATACAAAAATAAACTGTGTTGGACATGATGCCAAATTCTAAAACTGAGGCAGTTTATGGTTTAGAAATTAAAATCTCTGGTGGACATTCCTGCAGTCAGCATGCCAATTGCACACTCTCTTAACTTGAGACATCTGGCATTGTTGGAACTGCACATTTTAAAGTGGCCTTTGTCCACAGCACACCTGTGTAATGATCATGCTGCTTGAATGGGGTCTTGGCAAAGGAGAAATGCCCACTAACAGGGATGGAAACATTTTTGGGATCTTATTTCAGCTCATGGGACCAACACTTTAGTTATAAATGCTACCTGTAATGTTGCCATGGCACTCATGCTCAAATTACATAATATAGGTCAAATATAAAGCCTTCTCACTATTGTGGTTTGTTACTGTAAAAGCAAGCCAACTTCTCTTCGTTAATTGGGCCATTCCTATGTGGTGCCTTTAATGTCTTCAGGAAAAATCTTGTTGTAAAATGTGGATCCCACAAGGCCACAGTATCCTTTACCTTAAATTCCCTTTCAAGATATGTTTAACACCTTTTCAGTGGATGTTTGCTATGTCCCCGGGTGCTATCAACTGAGAAATAAGCCATACATTATTTTAAACAATCTGATTTGTCCCTGATCACTTTCCAACCCGTTTGTTGTAATTCTCCATTTAAGAAAACACCTTCCTACAATGCCACATTCAGGAAGTGTCCATTTATTTGGTGGGAAAACAATGGTGCAAAGCTAAATAAAATTTCTACCCACCCTGTTTGGATAATTACCTAAATGTTCATGTTTGAGAGAAGTTAATCCTATTCACCAATACGCTACCGCAATCTTGCTCACTCAGGTCTATGGCTAATTTACGATCCACATTTCCACCCTGTGAGGATTATACACCTAAAAAAAAATCACTGTTTAAGCTTAACCAATGTTTTTCTTAATGTCAAACCTTGACACTTTCCTCAAAGTTATGAATGACCCTGTTAAGGAGAATTGTCATGAACCAGCTGAGCATTTGAGCACAATTAGCCACCAGAAAAGGCTTTTAGGGGGCTACATACATGCAGTATTGTAAGAACCACAATTCATAGTTTGAGGAAATATTGTACTACAACAGCTCTATTTAATGTGCAATGGTGTGGTCAACATGTTAAATACTGCATATCTGGATTAGAACAAAGCTGTTAAGGGTTGTGGCAGGAACTTCATATGAATGCATGTTACAGCCAGCCATTCTCCAATGCATCGTCATACAAAGTTATTTCATTATTTGGATAGTCTGTAGTCCATCTGTAGATGCTCTATCAGTAACATTTCAACTAGCCCTTACCGTAACCTTCGCAAGCAGTTGCTTATCAGCAGATAGTCCATCTGTATGTGGTCATACTATCCAAATAAAGTGATCCTTTCACATTTATAAATACTATTAAAAAAACACCCAATAGCTTTCTGTGGGAGATTGACCGGATAATGTAGTTTTAAGCTTCAAAGTAGAGTACTGCAGTCCAGTGAGGCAAAACGGCACTTTGGAATAGTCATCTTTCAGGTTCTCATATTTCCATAGTTCAAAAGATATTACTCGTGATGAAACCACGGACACAAAGTAGTTCCCCAGTGTCTTTGTTAATGGTAGATTACTCATGCCAGCACTTGTATATAATTTTTAGGCACCAATGCTCGCTTCCCCCTCAACTCTCCCAGGAACCACTCATCGTCAATGGACTCCACATTGGTGATGATATCCCCCGCCTATAGCAAGAGAAAGGAAAGTTATACTGTAGGCCTAGTACCTGTAGTGTGTGTATGTATATACACTGCTCAAAAAAATCAAGGGAACACTTAAACAACACAATGTAACTCCAAGTCAATCAAACTGTCCACTTAGGAAGCAACACTGATTGACAATAAATTTCACATGCTGTTGTGCAAATGGAATAGACAACAGGTGGAAATTCTAGGCAATTAGCAAGACACCCCCAATAAAGGAGTGGTTCTGCAGGTGGTGACCACTTCTCAGTTCCTATGCTTCCTGGCTGATGTTTTGGTCACTTTAGAATGCTGGCGGTGCTTTCACTCTAGTGGTAGCATGAGACGGAGTCTTGCAGGCTTGCTGTGTCTGTCAGCGTAGTGTCCAGAGCATGGAGGCGCTACCAGGAGACAGGCCAGTACATCAGGAGATGTGGAGGAATAGTCGTAGGCCGTAGGAGGGCAACAACCCAGCAGCAGAACCGCTACCTCCGCCTTTGTGCAAGGAGGAGCACTGCCAGAGCCCTGCAAAATGACCTCCAGCAGGCCACAAATGTGCATGTGTCTGCTCAAACGGTCAGAAACAGACTCCATGAGGGTGGTATGAGGGCCCGACGTCCACAGGTGGGGATTGTTCTTACAGCCCAACACCGTGCAGGACGTTTGGCATTTGCCAGAGAACACCAAGATTGGCAAATTCGCCACTGGCGCCCTGTGCTCTTCACACTGAACACATGTGACAGACGTGACAGTCTGGAGACGCCGTGGAGAACGTTCTGCTGCCTGCAACATCCTCCAGCATGACCGGTTTGGCGGTGGGTCAGTCATGGTGTGGGGTGGCATTTCTTTGGGGGGCCGCACAGCCCTCCATGTGCTCGCCATAGGTAGCCTGACTGCCATTAGGTACCGAGATGAGATCCTCAGACCCCTTGTGAGACCATATGCTGGTGTGGTTGGCCCTGGGTTCCTCCTAATGCAAGACAATGCTAGACCTCATGTGGCTGGAGTGCGTCAGCAGTTCCTGCAAGAGGAAGGCATTGATGCTATGGACTGGCCCGCCCGTTCCCCAGACCTGAATCCAATTGAGCACATCTGGGACATCATGTCTCGCTCCATCCACCAACGCCACGTTGCACCACAGACTGTCCAGGAGTTGGTGGATGCTTTAGTCCAGGTCTGGGAGGAGATCCCTCAGGAGACCATCCGCCACCTCATCAGGAGCATGCCCAGGCGTTGTAGGGAGGTCATACAGGCACGTGGAGGCCACACACACACTACTGAGCCTCATTTTGACTTGTTTAAAGGACATTACATCAGAGTTGGATCAGCCTGTAGTGTGGTTTTCCACTTTAATTTTGAGTGTGACTCCAAATCCAGACCTCCATGGGTTGATAAATTTGATTTCCATTGATAATTTGTGTGATTTTGTTGGCAGCACATTCAACTATGTAAAGAAAGTATTTAATAAGAACATTTAATTAATTCAGATCTAGGATGTGTCATCTTAGTGATCCCTTTATTTTTTTGAGCAGTGTATATACACACACACGACTGTTGATTGTAATAAACAGAATGTTAACTCTTTTGTGGTAATTAACTATTGAATGTTGACAGAAATACCTTCAGTGAGAGCTCCTCTTCACATTCAGCTGTGAAGTCGAACAGCGCTTTCCCTCTGCTTCCTTCTCCATTAGTCACACTCTGCTGTCTGTCCAACACTGGAGAGTTGCCTGGACAGAGACAAAGGGAATCATCAGTACCTTAAATGTCCAATGTTGCCCTATGAGTAGTCCAGGAATATCTGTCAGAGGCGGCTGGTGGGAGGAGCTTTGAGGATGGGCTCATTTGAAAGATTAATGGAACGGTATCAAACATACAGAAACCATATGTTTGATTCCGTTCCATTAATTCCATTCCAGCCATTACAATGAGCCCATCTTCATATAGCTCCTCCCACCTGCCTCTGGTATATAGGCCTATTCAAACTGGGTTTTACGTTGAATGTATCAGTAGTTGTTTTTTGTCATGTGTCAATCACCCCGGCAAAGTTATTTGAATTAAATAAAAAAAATAAAAAACTCCTAGATTTATATATCAAGCAGATAAAATCACCTCCTACCATAAGATGGCGCCATAAGAATGCCCTATTATTACCTGAGCTGGTCTCTACGAAGGCTGTGGGGAAGAATCCTTCTCTACCGTTAAGCCTTCCAGAGCACCACTCGGCGTCTACATGCTGTGTGACCAGGATACGGTCTCCCTGTTGGAAGGACAGTTCCTCTTCTGCCTGGCCTACAAAGTCATACAGAGCCACGGCCCACTCCACTCCTGACGAACCAGACTAATGACAGGGATATACAATCATTAATCATTGGATATACACACAGACGTCATTAGGCTACCCCAGACTACAGCTAAGGCCAAACACCAGACACTGACACACGTACACCTGTATCGTGACATTAGTTTTTGTTACCTTGTAAAGACTGGTAACGGTACCACATGAACCATACCTGTATGGGTTTGGCAGCCTCTTGGGTCTTGGTTGAAGAAACCATGCCTGAGAAATGCAGTAGCGATATTCAGATAGAAAGCATATTGTGTTGACAGTTGCTGAACATAAAACTGAATGGGGAATGAGTGTGTGGGCGTACACTAGTACACTGCTAGAGCCAGTGAGAAGTATATGCAGCATACAGAGTGAGCTGTAGCGTATTAATAACAAGGTCTTAGTACAGGGGCTTACACAGAGCTCCTGACTTAAACATAAACATGTTGCACAGATTCCATACATTCCGCAGAGGGAAGTATCAGCCTACACATTACGAGAGAGATGGAGGCTGTTCACTGTAGACTAGTTCTAGAGAAACCTTTTGTACTGGTGGACAAACCGCAGTAGGGGTACAGGATACGTGACGATACAGCTAAAATCCCCTGTGCCAAGAATAAATATTTCACTGTGTTTGTGGCCTGGCCACCTTTGACTTTACACTATGACCTCAGATACAGCATGCCGGAACGACATGAACTTCCGTGGGAAAATTCCTATGTCTCCAATTCTCTGATTATGTTTACAATGTCAAGATAGGGACACACATCTCAAGCAGAGGTTCCTTAATGATTTAAAGGCCCCGTCTGTGATATGTCATTTAATATACAGTATATTCCATTTCAAGCTAAGAAGTGGGCCTTGAATTAAAAGTCCTACCAGGTAGTGCCATCTTGGTGGGGAATGATTGCTGTGGTTGTGGCAGAGGAGGAAGATCTTCTATGATATCCACAAAGTTGATGGGGAAGATTCCAGTGTGGGCCCCTATCTGTCCCCTCGCCCACTCCTCTTCCATGTACTCCTTTAGCTGAATCACGTCTCCCTCAGAAAAGGTTAGCTCGTCACTCTGCTCACCCTCGAAGTCGAACCGCGCCACACACCTTGGTCCACTGACTGTTGCAGGGGGGGGCCTTGCCTTCTTTGTGTTGGTCAGTGTTGATGCATTTGACTGAATAGAGAAAAAAATCATAATCAAAACACATTGAAAGCATTAAATAGCTGGACTCATTTGTATACATCCTATACAGTGGGGGGGGGGGGGGGGGGGAGTATTTAGTCAGCCACCAATTGTGCAAGTTCTCCCACTTAAAAGATGAGAGGCCTATAATTTTCATTATAGGTACACTTCAACTATGACAGACAAAATGAGGGGGAAAAAATCCAGAAAATTACATTGTAGGATTTTTAATGAATTTATTTGCAAATTATGGTGGAAAATAAGTATTTGGTAACCTACATACAAGCAAGATTACTGGCTCTCACAGACCTGTAACTTCTTCTTTAAGAGGCTCCTCTGTCCTCCACTCATTACCTGTATTAATGGCACCTGTTTGAACTTGTTGTCAGTATAAAAGACACCTGTCCACAACCTCACAACAGTCACACTCCAAACTCCACTACGGACAAGACCAAAGAGCTGTCAAAGGACACCAGAAACAAAATTGTAGACCTGCACCAGGCTGGGAAGACTGCAATAGGTAAGCAGCTTGGTTTGAAGAAATCAACTGTGGGAGCAATTATTAGGAAATGGAAGACATACAAGACCACTGATAATCTCCCTCGATCTGGGGCTCCACGCAAGATCTCACCCCGTGGGGTCAAAATGATCACAAGAACGGTGAGCAAAAATCCCAGAACCACACGGGGGGACCTAGTGAATGACCTGCAGAGAGCTGGGACCAAAGTAACAAAGCCTACCATCAGTAACATACTACGCCGCCAGGGACTCAAATCCTGCAGTGCCAGACGTGTCCCCCTGCTTAAGCCAGTACATGTCCAGGCCCGTCTGAAGTTTGCTAGAGAGCATTTGGATGATCCAGAAGAAGACTGGGAGAATGACATATGGTCAGATGAAACCAAAATATAACTTTTTGGTAAAAACTCAACTCGTCGTGTTTGGAGGACAAAGAATGCTGAGTTGCAAAGAACACATCCAACATCTAAAGAACACAATACCTACTGTGAAGCATGGGGGTGGAAACATCATGCTTTGCGGCTGTTTTTCTGCAAAGGGACCAGGACGACTGATCCGTGTAAAGGAAATAATGAATGGGGCCATGTATCGTGAGATTTTGAGTGAAAACCTCCTTCCATCAGCAAGGGCATTGAAGATGAAACGTGGCTGGGTCTTTCAGCATGACAATGATCCCAAACACACCGCCGGGCAATGAAGGAGTGGTTTCGTAAGAAGCATTTCAAGGTCCTGGAGTGGCCTAGCCAGTCTCCAGATCTCAACCCCATAGAAAATCTTTGGAGGGAGTTGAAAGTCCGTGTTGCCCAGCAACAGCCCCAAAACATCACTGCTCTAGAGGAGATCTGCATGGAGGAATGGGCCAAAATACCAGCAACAGTGTGTGAAAACCTTGTGAAGACTTACAGAAAACGTTTGATCTCTGTCATTGCCAACAAAGGGTATATAACAAAGTATTGAGATAAACTTTTGTTATTGACCAAATACTTATTTTCCACCATAATTTGCAAATAAATAAATTAAAAATCCTACAATGTGATTTTCTGGATTTTTTTAGTTGAAGTTGAAGTGTACCTATGATGAAAATCACAGGCCTTTCATCTTTTTAAGTGGGAGAACTTGCACAATTGGTGGCTGACTAAATACTTTTTTGCCCCACTGTAGATCACTTTATGGACTGGTTTCTCACACAAAAGACTTTGAATAGAGACTTTATTGAACAGTTTTCGTCCAGGAGTAGGCTTAATCTGAATCTTGGAAACCAGCCCTATCTCTATAGCTGAAACATTGACTGAAGTCTTACCATAACTTTGACATAGCTGACAGGGAAGAAGCCAGAGGAGCCTCTACAGGAGCCGCGGTACCACTCACTGTCCACCTGCTCCACATTGGTCACCACATCCCCCTCCCTCAGACCCAGCTCCCCTGGACCCTCTGGATAGGATACAACACATGTCATTCAAATCCAACTGCTGACACCAACTGACAACACAAACTCTAGCATGAACTCTACTTTGTGGATATCAATTGCTGAGGGAAAAACAGTGTGCCAGAGTAGGTACTGTTCTGTACCTGGGGTGAAGTCATGGAGGACGTGCACCTGCAGACCACTGCTGCCTCTACGAGACCCAACTGTGCTGACACCCTGTAAGAAGAGAAAACACATCCAGGTATATGTGAAATTTACAGAAACACTTACAAAAGAGGGATTTAGAGACCAAACTAAACTAAAAAAAATACTCCACGTTCACAAGGAAAGTTCCTATGTGGCTACAAAGAAATAAAAACCAATTGGTGTAGATATACTAAACATTGGCTACCTCCTATTTAGTTTGACTAGCCTAACAAAATAGGGGTGGCCAAACAAAATAGGGGTGGCCAAACAAAATAGGGGTGGCCAAACAAAATAGGGGTGGCCAAACAAAATAGGGGGTAGCCAAACAAAATAGGGGTAGCCAAACAAAATAGGGGTAGCCAAACAAAATAGGGGTAGCCAAACAAAATAGGGGGTAGCCAAACAAAATAGGGGGTAGCCAAACAAAATAGGGGGTAGCCAAACGAAATAAGAGGTAGCCAAATGAAATAGGGGGTAGCCAAACAAAATAAGGGGTAGCCAAACAAAATAAGGGGTAGCCAAACAAAATAAGGGGTAGCCAAACAAAATAAGGGGTAGCCAAACGAAATAAGGGGTAGCCAAACGAAATAGGGGGTAGCCAAACGAAATAGGGGGTAGCCAAACGAAATAGGGGGTAGCCAAACGAAATAGGGGGTAGCCAAACGAAATAGGGGGTAGCCAAGTTGCCTGGAAAGTAAGCGGGCAGACATGTTTTGATTGACAGCTCATTGTAAATGGTTGAAGACATTACTTGTGACAGAGCTGGTTTAGTTGGGGCACTGGAGAGAGGAGTGATGACTTTCATGTGAGACTTCTGGACTCGGCCCCGGATGTCTCCCACTTGACATTCAAAGGTCTTGTGGTCGAGCTGCTCGGTTAGCAGCAGCAACTCATTTTTCTGTGGGAGAAAATCAAGAAGCATTTGATATTAATTTCTACTAAATTGTATTTTCCTTACAGAAAAAATGTATTACAAAACAGTAAGATGAAATAAGTAAATCCATAAAACTAGTGATCAAATCAGGTTTAATACAGTAGTCAGTAACATTTTCTCATATCATGTTCTTGTTGCTAGAAGCAAAACCTCCAACACATGCAGACAGTGATTTACCTGGAATGAGAGTTCCCCTGTGTCTCTCCCACTGTAGTCAAACTCTGCTATCCCGTGGGGAAGTCCAAGCTAGACAAACACACATGACAAAGAAAACATTCAGAAAACATACACAGACTTACTATGTGACACTTGCCACAACTACAGTACACAACAGTTCCACTGAAATCCACCATGGATCTGCCTTGGGGGGGTAGTAGAGCAGGCTGCCTCAGGGGCAGCAACAGAGCAGGCTGCCTCGGGGGCAGCAGGGGCAGAGCAGGCTACCTCGGGGGCAACAGGGGCAGAGCAGGCTGCCTCGGGGGCAGGGGCAGAGCAGGGTTGGAACTCTAAGCTCTCACCGTGTATTGGTTGTAGAGACGGTGGCCAGGGTTGGGCCTGGGGGGAAGCACAGGTCCCTTCTTCTTGGGCTTCTGAGCCTGGGGCTGCTTGGGTGATGGAGCTGCTGATGAAGCTGGTGCTCTACGGGTAGAGAGGGATTGACGTGGACCATTTATCCGGGGCGGGGGTGGCCTCCCTGGGCCTACTTTTGCTGGAGGTGGGCGAGGAGGGAGGACCTTAGCTCCACCAGGCCTGGAAGAGATCAACAGCAGTATGAAGTTAATTAAAGCCATGTGTCTAGGACTGTATCTAATATGTTATCAATGGATCTTTACCCCTCTTTATCCCCTAAAATGACCCACGATGTGATGTTACTGACCGAGGAGGGAGGCCCGGTATGGGCTCAGAATCAAAGGACTCCTACAGTTCAAATCAACAGAAAAAAGGTTGTTACTATTATGTTCAAGGAAGCAACGTGGCAGTCTAGAAACAGATGTGAATTGATGACAACCAGGGTACTTCTCTAATCTCTCCCAGATCACATTTAACACCACATGGGATTGAATGACCTCCCCTGAACAAAACAGACTTACTACACCTACTACCATCACAGTGCTCAGCAACTAGGGCAACCGAGTTAATGACTGCTCAATGTGCCCTTCCTTAGCCACTGCTAACAGCTAGCTGTACAGTACTAGTCATTCATTGTTTACACTACACTGGCCCCTTTGTGTGGTCTGCGGTTGAGAACCAACCGCAAGTGGAAGTGAATGTTGGCGGTGGCCAGGTAAAAGCCTGGTTTGTCAGGCTAGTTTAGCACTGCTTCTGACAGGGCTGGTTTTCAAGCCAACATGAATGAACTGACACTAGATAATCGTGAGTGACGCTGAATAAAAATACAAAGTAGCACCTTGACTTCCATTTTTATGTCCTTTTAGCTAAGCCTTCTTGCTGCACAAAAGCCCAGTTATGTCATAGCCAAGCCGGGCCGGGAGCTATTGACTGGCTCTGGCTTCCCCAGAGAGAATGCAGTATCACGGTGGTGTGGAGGAAGAACTATGTCAGTAATATCTTGTATTTCCTGTTTTCTAGTAGTAGAAGAGAAGCTAGGTAGCCTACTGTAGATCAATAGTGCTTCTGTTGGAGAAGTATATGGGGAAGGAAGGTGGTAGCACTTACCTGGAAGGGGAAGCGGGTTGAGATGCTTTGTTTACGGGTCACGGGGGATGGCAGTGACCCTACAGGCTTCTGTGCAGGGAGAGGAGGAGGGTTGTCCAAAGTCCCATCGAACACTGAGAGAGAAAACAGTCAATGTTTTAGACTGGACACACTGTACTGTAAACTGTACAAACCATACAGTCAACTCTTAATTCATGCAAAGGTTTGGAATCATTGTATTTTTTGCACTAATTCAATGGCTTGGTGTTGCCATGAATGAACGCTCTGAGATGGAACATGCACATACTCAAACTACGTGTCGAAGTAAATAAAGTATTGAAATTCGGATTAACTGACTCACTTATCAGGAGTCGACTGTACACACTCACTAAGACACCAAAGCACAGACACACATTCAAACATCCATACCTACAGTTTGTTTGAGGAAATGGCTCGCCAGCAAAAATAAATCAACAGCATCTAATCCATCATTAGGTTATGTCAAAATGTTTTATTTTGGGTAGACCCAGATGGAGATCAGAGGGCCTTTATATAAGGTCATACATGGGTGGATATGGAGCCACATAACTCACTACTCAGAGAGTAGAGCAGGAGGACTAGACTCACGGTTTCCTCTACTGGGCACTCTAATGGTGGTGGGTCTTCTGGTTACAGTCTGTCTGCTGAAGGAGCTGCCGCCACCCACATCACTACGCACAGGGTTCACTGGGATATAGTCTGGAGAGAGACAGAGACAGAGATGGCCAGTGTTGACTCCTCAATTTTTTGTCAACATATATGTCCTGCATTAGACCTATATGACAAATTCTAAGCAATGTTTAAAACCTTTAATGCCAATCTGGACCCTCTCTTTCTAAAATTATCCGCCTCAATTGTTTCAACCCCTATTACTAGCTTTGTTCAACCCCTCTTTTGTATCGTCTGAGATCCCTAAAGATTGGAAAGCTGCCGAGGTCATCCCCCTCTTTGAAGGAGGAGACACTCCAGACCCAAACTGTTATAGACCAATATCCATCCTGCCCTGCCTTTCTAACGTCTTCGAAAGCCAAGTGAAAAAACAGATAACCAACCATTTCGAATCCCACCATACCTTCTCCGCTATGCAATCTGGTTTCTGAGCTGGTCATGGGTGCACCTCAGCCACGCTCAAGGTCCTAAACGATATCATAACTGCCATCGATAAAAGACAGTACTGTGCAGCCGTCTTCATCGACCTGGCCAAGGCTTTAGACTCTGTCAATCACCGCATTCTTATCTGCAGACTTAATAGTCTTGGTTTCTTAAATGACTGCCTCGCCTGGTTCACCAACTACTTCTCAGATAGAGTTCAGTGTGTCAAATCAGAGGGCCTGTTGTCCGGACCTCTGGCAGTCTCTATGGGGGTGCCACAGGGTTCAATTCTCGGGCAGACTCTTTTCTCTGTATATATCAATGATGCTGCTGGTGATTCTCTGATCCACCTCTACGCAGACGACACCATTCTGTATACTTCTGGCTCTTCTTTGGACACTGTGTTAACAAAACTCCAGACGAGCTTCAATGCCAAACAACACTCCTTCTGTGGCCTCCAACTGCTCTTAAATGCTAGTAAAACTAAATGCATGCTTTTCAACCGATCACTGCCCACACTCGCCCGCCCGACTAGCTTCACTACTCTGGACGGTTCTGACTTAGAATACTATGTCTACAAATACCTGGGTGTCTGGTTAGACTGTAAACTCTCCTTCCAGACTCACATTAAGCATCTCCAATCCAAAATGAAATCTAGAATCGACTTCCTATTTCGCAACAAAGCCTCCTTCACTCACGTTGCCAAACATACCCTCGTAAAACTGACTATCCTACCGACCCTTGACTTCGGCGATGTCATTTACAAAATAGCCTCCAACACTCTACTCAGCAAATTAGATGTAGTCAATCACAGTGCCAACCGTTTTGTCACCAAAGCCCCATATGCCACCCACCACTGCGACCTGTATGCTTTCGTTGGCTGGCCCTCGCTTCATATTCGTCGCCAAACCCACTGGCTCCAGGTCATCTATAAGTCTTTGCTAGGTAAAGCCCCGCCTTATCTCATCTCACTGGTCACCATAGCAACACCCACCCGTAGCACGCGCTCCAGCAGGTATATTTCACTGGTCATCCCCAAAACCAACTCCTACTTTGGATGCCTTTCCTTCCAGTTCTCCGCTGCCAATGACTGGAACAAATGGCAAAAAAAAAATCACTGAAGCTGGAGACTTATATCTCCCTCACTAACTTTAAGCATCAGCTGTCAGAGCAGCTTACCGATCACTGCACCTGTACACAGCCCATCTGTAAATAGCCCACCCAACAACCTCATCCCCATATTGTTATTTATTTTTGCTCTTTGCACCCCAGTATCTCTACTTGCACATCATCTTCTGCACATCGATCACTTCAGTGTTTAATGCTAAATTGTAATTATTTTGCCACTATGGCTTATTTATTGCCTTACCTCCCTAACCTTACTACTTTGCACACACTGTACATAGATTTTTCTATTGTGTTATTGACTGTACGTTTGTTTATTCTATGTGTAACTCTGTGTTGTTGTTTTTGTCGCACTGCTTCGCTTTATCTTGGCCAGGTCGCAGTTGTAAATGAGAACTTGTTCTCAACTGGTCTACCTGGTTAAATAAAGGTGAAATAAAACTAAAAAACAAACAAAAATAAATACATTTAAATACATTTAAAAAATTGCAGGCTAGGGACGTTTTTTGAAATGTAGTGTCGATAAAGAGGTTATAAATTAGCTGATATGTATTTTAACTATACTTAGAACACTTATACTACTAAGTTAACCAATTAAGTCAGTGGTGATATGCATGCTGCTGTACTTACTCGTGGGGTTGTCCATGTATTCATTCACTGCCTCTGTGGTGGTGATGGAGACTGAGTTGTGGTTGTTGAGGTTGAGGTTGAGGCCCAGCGGCTCCTTGCGAGGCTTCTCTGGAGAGATAGGAGGTACCAACCTGGGTTCATCCTCCTCTTGGGGGAAGAGGTTCTTGGCTCTGGCCGCTATGGAGAGCCGCGACCGGGAAAGTAGGGCTGTCTTGGCGGGGGGTGGAGCCTCTGGTTCTGGTTCTTTTGGTTCTGGGACTATACTGGGTTTTCTGTGGAGCATGGGTCTGGGTGCTGGGGTTGGGATGGAAGGAATAAAGGGAGTGGAGAAAATGGAGATTGCCCCCTGGTAGTTATTGCCATTACTGGGCTTCTTGATTGAGGGCTTGGGGGCAAGGGCTGGGGCTGGTTTGGCTGAAATCACAGGGGGTTTGAGGTGCACGTTCCTGGGTAGAGGCTCTGGTTGTTTGAACTCTGGTTCCCCATCGCCCTCCTGGCTCTCAAAAGCCTGGATCCGGGCCCGGATGTTACGTTGGCTGTGAAGGGCGGCCATGTCACCGTCCTCGTCACCTTCCTCGCTTTGGTCGCTCACGTCAGTTGGTGTCTGATTGTCACTAGCGTCACTAGTGTTCTGGTCGCATTGGTCCACGGGACAAAACACATCTAATAGTTCCTGTAGGTACTTCCCCGAGGGAGGAGCCTCGACTGCTGTGTCATCTACAGAGCTGGAACCACTGTCACTGAGCCTGACCAGAGTCTGAACTTTGACCTCCTCTGTGATTGTCTGTTTGCAGGATTTGGAACGAGGAAGCGGGATGGGACGTTCAGTGGCTACTGGGACTGATGAGGAGGGGACTGTAGGTTCTAAGAACGTAGTGATAGTGCTGGGTTCAGAAGGTATTATTGGCCCATCCCATTGTACAGAAACAGATGGAGAGAGAGACCGGGTGTTTGGGATTGCACAGCTGGCATCTGTTGGGCTGGGTTGGGCTGCGGCTGTCTTGGGGTCAGTTTGGTTCTTAGTGTTAGTGGCTGTGGCATCTACTTGGATAAGACCGGAATCAGATACAGCTATTGCAGTGGTAGAGTCACTTTGCAAAGGCTTGGGTAAGTATGGCCTTGGTGGCTTTTTTGGCTTTATTTTCACTGAGAAGCAAGAGATTATAAACAATACATTTAGACTATACTCACACCACTTAGATGTATTCAAAAAAAAAAATTAAAACTTTGACTAAAAAGTGACGTTACATTGTTTTAGTCGTGGTAATACAATGATATGATATTTGCCAACTATAGAGTTTTCGTGACGTTGTCAGCTAACCCATCTGTAACCATCACTCTCATTCTCACAAGCCTCACCTGTAGACTGTCTCTTCTCGATTGGCTGTGAGGATGCAGTGCATTCTGGGCCAGCGGCGGTGTCGTCCTCCACAGGGTCGGTCTGCGTGGCAATGGTCGTGGATCTCCGGCGGGTGGCGGTCAGCGTGACAACGGTCTCCTGGGTCTTCTCCTTGATCACCTGGTCATAGGATGGCGGTGGCTAAGACACGAGAGAGAAGGTTCACACACACACACACACACACACGTTGACCAAGCAAATGTGTAGCGGTGTGATTATTATAACTTGTATTCTACATGCAAGCTTGCTACCGTCCTACATTGACGACCTATAGTACTACAACATGCAGAACCTGCCGTGCTTGTTTCACTGCCAAATTATGTTTGCTTTGAAAGTAGTTAATCTGAAACATTACACTGAAAACTGTGAAAGACACAGGAACATGGTAAGGTTAAAATGGTAAAAGTTCAAATCCATGCAGAACACACCCAAACTGTGAACATGCCAAGAACACACACCCTGCTGTCTCCCCTAGTATTAGAGGCTGATGTTAGTTAAATAAACAGTACCTGGGTATCTGATTGGATGCTCCCTCCCCAGATGGGCTGCGAGGGAGGCAAGGCTGCCGTAAATCCCCCAGAAGCCCCTGGTAACCAGCCGTTGGCAGCGAACGGCTCGGCTGACAGGATGGTGATCTCTGGACGTCTGAAAGACAAACAAGTCCATTATGCACAATACAGTAGACTGCCTCAACCAAATGTGACATGCAACAGACTGTTGACACTTGTCGTATGTTGACAGAAAGCCTTATGTAGCCATCAATTGTCATAAATCATTATATAGCTTTTTGAACACCATATGTGGCCATAATTTTGTTTTTATAGACCATATTACTTTCTTTAATGGTTATTCACCAGTTGAGTCGAAAGACTAAGTCAACATAAATAATCAGTACGTTTCAAATGAAAAATGTGTATTGCACTGCAGAGCACAAGTTCTTTGCCACGGTGCACTTTACCTTGAAGCATTTGGGGTTTGATTTTTGGAATAATGAGAGTCGAACTGTATTCAATCAGAGAGCTACAGACAGACCATGAAGTATTATGAACTTCCTCTGTTTACTTTACCTTCTGTCTCTGGTTTGTTCACTTTGGGTGCTGGTTCTCGCTGTGGGAGAAAATTATAGGAAATTAATCTCTTTCAATCGGATATGTAATGAATTGAAAGAGACATAAAAAAAAACACTTGGGGGATTCAATCATGTACAATAACTATATACCAGAGGAGGCTGGTGGGAGGAGCTCTAGGAGGATGGGCTCATTGGAATGGAATATATGGAGCAGAGTCAAACACATCAATGTATGGAAACCACATTCCGTTCCATTCATTCCATTCTAGCCATTACAATGAGCCCATCCTCCTATAGTTCCTCCCACCAGCCTCCTCTGCTATAGACAGACTTTAATCATGCTAGGTACAATATAAAAGTATGAGAATATACCAAATAATGGACAAACTCAACAATGAGAAACTCACTTCGCTTGATGGCAGCTCGTATTGAGGACAGAGGTCCTTGGCTGGAAGAGAGAAGAGTTTGACTGGACAATAAGATATCTTACATTTATACAACCTGAGAAAGCAAAGTATAATGCTGGCAACAGTCAAACTCCACCGGACTACTACACTGGACAGACAGTGCTAATTATCCACAAGCCAACCAGCCACCTTTATAGGCTTGAACCAGGACAGAGGAATTCTCAACAAAAATAAATGAAAACATTTAATTGTCACCCATAGGTAGCCTAGACTTCATATACGATAAAGTAAAATAGATAATATATACCCCTTGACCTCTAAAAGACCTGAATAAGTGCAGAGTAACACCAAAGGAGGATAACAACAGCGTTGATAGTTGCATCAAACCTCTTTAGCTGCAGTGGTCCTCTCTGTACTGCAGTTGCCACTGGGACGGCCACATCCTCTATCTCACTCTATCATCAACTCCAATCCACACAGCACAGCTACCGCTGCATACTGCAACCAAAAGAAGAGCCTGCCTCCGGTACATGCGCCTGTTATACGCCAGTAATCAGAGTGAGAATGAGACGGCGTACTAGAGTACTAGAGACGGCGGCACAAGAAAGAGGACAATCATTAAAAAGCAAGCCCTTTGAAGAGTTCAACCCCGCTTGCAACTTTCCACAATCCCTCTCCAGAAAACCCTTAAAAACGCAGCAGGACGCAGATCCAATCCACTGAATATCCTTCGGCATCGCCCATCTGGTACTGTAACAATGACTCAGAAATACCCCCAGTCTAACCCCTCCTCCTCCGGCCACCACATACATCTACCAAGCCCAGTGTGGTGTCCAAAAGTGCACTTCTGCAATATAACCACCCCTCTTGCTGATCTGTATTCCCAGGTCTGATCTGACTTCCTGACTAGTGTAGTGTTGGAGCTGACACCGCACCCCTCCCAGGCTGTGCCAGAATATGTTCCCAGAAGGGCCAACTACGCAGTCTCAACGGAACGGGGTCTTGTGAACAGGATCCAGACCAGACCCCCACAGGCTCAGCACCTTCAACACATCCTGCTCATTAACTGAACTGGAGATGTGATATAAACCATCTGGAGAGGAAGACAGCAACACGCCCCCCCCCCCTGCACTATGTGGATAATTAGGACGATTAGTTAAGACCATAAACAAATAGAACAATAGAGAGGTTAAACGTCCAATAGTTGATCAACAATCAACAACAAAAAAAGGTTTGTATTGGAACACGTTGACGTTTGCTGTACTTTAACAGGAGGCTGGTGGGAGGAGCTATAGGAGGACGGGCTCAGTGTAATGGCTGGAATGGAATAAATTGACGTATCAAACATCTGGAAACCGTTTCACGCCGTTCTATTTATTCCATTCCAGCAGTTACAATGAGCCCTTCCTCCTATAGCTCCTCCCACCAGCCTCCTTCTGTGTCAATACCCTGGATTGGAAGACATTGAAAAGGTGCTGAGTTTTAATGAGTTATCTAGGTAGGGTATACCATGTTGTGAAAGAAAGGTTACAGGGTTGAAGTCAGTTTACTGAACTGAAATGGAATTGACCCTAACCCTGGACGGTAACCAACTTGGCTCTGTGGGCGTCAACAACTGAGTCAGTGTGGCTTGGTCCCCCATTCAAAAAGCTCTGACCTTCGGACACAGTGTCCGACCGTCTGTCAAAGAGGATGGATCAGCGCATTGTTTGCTACCCTGCACCATTCACAACTCTCCCCCTAGCAGAGCTGCCTGTTAAAGAGACAGTGTTCTGGCCACTGCAGTCCTGACAGAGCCGTGGAGCAACAGAGGTGGCTAGGTAGAGCTGGACCCAGTGTTTATACTGGACCGTGCAACATTATCACAGTATTAACACGTTTCCTTCTCTGTATTGAGCAAGACAGACACATTGAAAAGGCTCAATATGTAATTCAATGATATGGATAAACTTACCTAGAATGAAGAGCCTCAGACTTATTTCTCTCTGTTCGATCTGAAAAGAAAAGTAACCAGTGTTTTCTTTTTAACAGTCACATTTGAAAGATCAATTTCTAACTAAGAAAATACCCTCATTTTGTACACAAACAAAGCAAGCTGCAGGTACAACGACACAGGACAAGTGAACAAAATAACTATGGGCTTTGCATACCTTCTTGCCGTTCAAAAACTTGAACAACTACATTCAGCTGGCTCGACATTCTAGTCTGTTCTTGATCAACCAGTTACAAAGAATGACATTGACATGCAAATAGCAAAAGCATTTAAAAAAAAAAAAAAAAAATTTCTAAACACAAATAATTGTTTTGTTAATGCTCTCATCTTTATTTCATCAAACCAGACATTATCTCTATGATCTATATAGCTACAATCTCAAAGAAAATCAGATGTTATTGTGGGTGTAGTGAAATGCTTGTGTTCCAAGCTCCAACAGCACAGTAATATCTAATAATACACAACAATAACAAACAAAAAACAAAATACTGCAAAATTGCTTAGGAGCTAGAAGCAGAGCTGCCATGTCTGTCAGCTCCATCAGTGATCACAGGTTCAAAGTCATACAATACACTTGAATTACCTGTATTATTTATTTCCTTCACTTTCAACCAGTGACCAGGTTTTCAGACTCAAACAATAGATGTTGATCTGACTGAGTGCCACGACTGGAGCTCTCTGAGGTGGTGGACTGGCTAGTGGTCTACAGAGCACAGCAGCTAAGCAAACATTTACATTCATTTGACTATACTACAGTATATACAGTATATGAGTGTATGAGGCCTTGGCACCATAAGAACTCAAATAAATCAGAAAAGTAGGTCATATGAGGATATTAGGATCCCTTTGTGTTAAAAATCATGCATTAAGCCATCTTAATATTTTTGATGCTCATTTTTGTTAGCATCCTGCTAAAAACCTGACGCCATCGCCTCATTCTCTTACAACCAGTATAATACTGTTACAATGTCACACTTGCTATCTGCCATATGCCTCTGCCTCAAACTTATGTTACGGACTCTACTGAAAGCTACTTTGAGGAAAAATGTGCTATGTGGTTGTCTCACCTAGCTATCTTAAGATGAATGCATTAACTGTAAATCGCTCTGGAAAGGAGTGTCTGCTAAATGACTACAATGTAAATGTAACATTTTTACCTCACTATGAAACAAAAAAGGTAAAAGGAAGTAACAGTTTGTTAGTGAATCAAATCCTCAGACATTTTCACACATTTCTTTGCACTTTGGTCTGTGAGAGATTGTTTACCTGCCTCAGTTACAGAGACAAAGTCAGAATGGGGAGAGGTTTTCCAAGTGGAAATCGTTTGACATTTACATACCAGTAGATACAATGCCATACACACACTGGTCAAAGGCAAGTGCAATGGAACAACGAATAGGATTCAATATCTAGTGGATTTTCAATATTTACAAGTTACCGAGCTGTCAGTTGGAATACAGAGCAATCCCTGCTGAAAGTATTGTCAATAACCTACTGTGAATTGTACTGACAACATAATCTCACAGCGAAACATAGCAACAAGAGATGCTCCTACCTGTTAACGTTTTAAACACATTTCACAACTGTCCCCCAAAATGGTGTGTATTATTTCCTTCAAGTCCCTCCCTACTTTTCCATGCTGTGTGTTGCTGTGTAAAGAAACAAACTCCATGACCACGAACGACAACAGAGAAAGGGAGGGGTCTCTCTCTCTCCCTACTGGCTGGTGTGTTGACTTGGCCAATGTGATCAAATGGAATGTGGCCATTCAGGAAGTACCACTCTCCTGTCACTCTCCTGCTCTACTGATGGAACACTACAAAACAAATGACCCTCTGGTCTGATTTTAAAAAGGCACAGTTCACACAAAATACAAATATGCCAGGCTTTCTTCTGGCATTGCTTGTTAACAACTGAACTTGGTCATTGAGTGCATATTTATGTTATTATAAGGGTTGTTCTGGGTTTGTTCCAGCCCAACACCTGTGTTTATCTAACAGAATCAAATCAACATGTCTTCCTGTGTCAGAGAGAGCACAATACTGTGTGTCTTTCTGTCCGTCTTCCCTATTGGCAGGGTGTTAATGGTGGGCACACCCATTCTGACGCCACATCTCTGTTGGCCAGATCCTTGTATTTCCCTATTGTAGCACCACTCCCTGCTCTGGAAACATGCATAGCTCTATTATTTGGTCATCGGTCTACGTTAGTGTTAGGAAGTAGGCTACATATTAAAAACCTTGGCATACTGTGGGACTATGCTTTGCTGGATTAGAAGGTGGAGTCAACTGTTACTCTATTCCAATCCATCATAGATTTTTTCTTTTGGAAAAGTTTTATTGGCACAATTCCTTTAAAAACAGCTCATACATTTTTTACATCATTTATACACATAAAACGGCAACAAAGCATAAAACACAGCATTCGAACGTTACATTTAAATTTGTTAAAAAGTACATGTTGTTAAAACCAATGAAAACAACCATGAATATAAGTACTTTCTTTGTAAAAACATAAAATCTGTAAAAGCCATTTAAAATGTGTACTAATGATCTAACAAAGGTAAAACATTTTTAAGGCATGAAAAACATGTTAAAAAGCCACTTTGTTAAAAAGCTGTCTTCAGTCCCTTGTACAGGAGCGGGGTGAGTCTTTATCAAGCTCACCTCATCCTGCTCTTCTGAATAGATCATCGTCCCGTCCTTCGGGGCCCAGAGGAGATCCCTCCCCTAGGCGCCGCAGCGCTGTCAGGCCGTGGCCGCCGGGACCTAGGGTGTTGTGGGGGACCCTTCGCCTGGGGTTGAGGCCCCCTTCCTTTCGTACCACCCCAGGGCTTCCGTGGCTACCATGGCCACTGCCTGGGGGGTGGTCTCTACGTTTTTCGCTACCAGCAGGTTACGGGAGGACCACAGTGCTTCCTTCAGGCACGTGAGGGTGGGCCAGAGTTTGGTGAAGGTCTTCGATGGAAGGGGCCTTCGGCCCACCCCATACAGCACGAGCTGAGGGTTTAGGTCCTCCCCTGCTGGCAGACACGAGGAGATCAGGGGGCCTGCTTCCTTCCACAGGTCCCTGGCGGCTCTGCACTCCCAGAGCATGTGCCTCACCGACTCTTCTTGGCCGCAGCCTGGTCGGGGGCACGCGGATGTCCTCGCCATGCCCCGTGAGTGCATAACGGCCCTGACCGGGAGAATCTCGTGGGCAACCATCCAATCCATCATAGATAATACATCCGGACACAGTGCCACATCATTTTAGTAATTTAGCAGACGTTCTTATCCAAAGCGACTTTGGATACTTTTTCGTACTGGTCCGCCCGTGGGAGTCGAACCCACAACCCTGGTGTTGCAAGCGTCATTCTCTACCAACTGAGCCATAACATATCCTCTTTTCTAGAAGTCACTCAGCAGGTCGTGCGACCATTATGAAACACACCTTCACTTTTATTTTAGATAAGATATAGCTGTAGAAACCAGGCAGAAAAGCACTCCATCCATAGAAGTACTTTCATTAGATACTTATTATTGCTGGCTTAGTGAAGAGGCTCAACCCTCTTTCTCTGAGTGGTGGGAAAGAGACATTTGCCAGGTCATGGACTCCTCCTACAGAGGGCTTTTAATAGTAAATATCCCATGACAGGTTATGGACAATTACACAATAAACGAATAAATAAAAATATAAGATTAATAGCCTATTGAATATGAAATAAATATCATTTTTAACACCAAATAGAAGCAACAAAAACAAGAGAGGATGCAAAACAACTAACTCACTAAAGAGAAAAGAAACAGAGATATGGTTTTAAAGCTGATTTGCTTGCTAAAAGACCAGCTACAATAACAACCATTGAAGGGAACCCATACAGAAACACAACAACTCACTGTGACACATGCTAACATCACTCAGAACTGGGGCAGCCCTCTGTAAAGAACAAGTGGTAAGAGGGAGTGTAGAAAAAAGCCTCCCTCTTAATATGCAAGCTAGGCCCAGGACTTCAAACCAACCAGAGAGGTCAGAAGTAAGGTTACATCCCATGGAGGGAGGGGCTAGGCTATGAAGGCACAGCAGTGTGGAGACAAGGAGCTAGTTCCCATCCCTAGTCAGTCCATAAAGAAGCATCTTCCTCTATATCCCGACCCCGGTAACATGGCATGTTCAGGAACGTGATCTCTCATATTCTGGGTTTATTTATACAGGGCAAGAATCTCTGCTTCTTCCCAGAACCCCATAAGACTTCCAGGGGTTTTCATATCCTTGGATCCTACTTCCCACACAGGCAGAACAGACACGGATGTCCCCATAGGGTAGAATCAAAGTCTTCCCTATACTTTCTCAAAGGGAGTGTTTCAAATGATTTTAGGGTGGGCTGGGGGTTAATGGCTGGGTAAGTGGGTTGATGGGTGAACGCAACAGCTGCACATTAACCGTGTCCAATCCAGAGCCATTGTGGGTCAGTTCTGAGAGATGTTCTGTAGGAAGTCAAACCCGTGGACCAGACAGGTCAGTTGGACTAGCCAGTAGAAATAAGGAACCAAGTCAATATTGTGTGTCAATTACTGAACATATTTTTATTATGTTAATCAATGATAAACTATCGGGCAGAAATACATTTGTTTAAATTGTATTAATTTAGCAGACGCTCTCATGCAGAGTGATATACAGTAGTGAGTGTATACACTTTCATACTTGTTTTGCACCCCCTCAATTATTGAACATCAATTTATCATTATTAACGTTAATCACTGATAAACTATCTGCCAGAAAGAGTGAAGCATTCTGGGTGACATTGAAACACCAGCTTTGGTGCACTGCACATCTATTTTCTCTCTTGAGGCTCTACAGTACATTAATATGTACATCTCATTTGCTACAAGGGAAACAGGCTCCACATTAATATTTGAGAGCCTTTTCATCACACAAAAGAAAAGAGTTATTTCACAGCTGTCATTAGGCTGCCTCCATGTGGAGTCAAATTGATAAGTAATGAATTTGTCGACGTCGAGTGGGGAAGCTAGTATTTTACAACGGGACAAAAATGGGACGAGTCAATTAAAATCTAATATGCCTTTTTGGAAATAGACAGTTTAATTGCCAAATACTAATGATGGTTGGATTGTATTAAGTGATAAGCCTCAGCTAAGGGAGACACGATTCTTCAAAGGAAGACAAAATATGCATTTCTCCTTCTCCATACTCCAACAGCCACACGAGGGTGAGAGAGACAGAGAGAGAGATGAGGGGGTCTAAGATATATACACACACACACACACACACACACACACACACACACACACACACACACACACACACTCTGCTTGGAATAATAAACAGTCAAAGTGGAACAGATGTTATGTCCACGACTATAAAAGCATAACATTGTGAATGTGGAGCGCTCTATCCTTGCATGAAAAACAGACAAGAGGAGACAGACATGATCATGTCACCTATGAATAACAGTGTCAGGAGCTGATTCTTAACATGACTCATGTCAAGACATGATTAGGTGATGTCAAAGAGGAGTCATCCATGGATGTTTGGGGGAGATGACAGTCTAACGGAGATCTTGCTCAATGCAAGGAAATTACCCTTTGGCCAATTGCAGATGAAAAAAATGCAGATGAAGAACAGTATGCACAACGTAATCATCAATGATAACATATGGCAGCATACGGTGCATGGCATATGAGGCATATGAGATAATGTATATTACTCTTAAAAAGTGACAAGCATATACTGAAGCCTTAATAGGCTAATCTCAGCTTGTGACAAATAACTTCATATGATATAGCCTAGCTAGCCTACACACATGTGCAGTAGAGTTGGCAGTTGGCACCGTTATCAAGTTACAAGACAACAGTTCATGTTCGCCTGTTCCATCACTCTCTACACAGTCAACCCACCTGCCCATAGGATCAAATCAAATGTATTTATATAGCCCTTCTTACATCAGCTGATATATCAAAGTGCTGTACAGAAACCCAGCCTAAAACCCCAAACAGCAAGCAATGCAGGTGTAGAAGCACGGTGGCTAGGAAAAAAACTCCCTAGAAAGGCCAAAACCTAGGAAGAAACCTAGAGAGGAACCAGGCAATGAGGGGTGGCCAGTCCTCTTCTGGTTTTGCCGGGTGGAGATTATAACAGAACACATGCCCGAGATCAGCCTGATCTCCCAATACAGACAGCTGCAGTTAACCCAGACCTGAACTAACACACTGGGCATGGAGGCTTGTGTTGGGTGGGGTGTGTCTTTACTGGGATGTCAGGTGTTTGCTCAACAGGTGTTGCTGCTTAATTCTCCCCTAACTACACTAGGAAGGTCTAACCATTCTATGGGTCCAAACACATTGTTAGATTGGAAATTGCTCGGCATAGAACCATGTTTAGAACCAGAATTCAAAGGTGAGGGAAAGTTCAATATACCAACAGCCATTGAAATGTAAAATAGTAAACCAAACGCAATGACTAAAATCAAATCAAACTTTATTTGCCACATGCGGTACGGTAAAGTGTAGACTTTACCGTGAAATGCTTACTTACAAGCCCTTAACCAACAGTGCAGTTCAAGATAAGAAAATATTTACCAAGTAGACTAAAATAAAAAGTAAAACACAATAAGAATAACATGGCTATATACAGGGAGCACCGGTACCAAGTCAGTGTGCAGGGGTACAAGTTAGTTGAGGTAATCTGTGGGGGCAATTGTCTTGCCATGCGGTAGACAATTTTATGGGCTTTCCTCTGACACCGCCTATTATATAGGTCCTGGATAGCAGGAAGCTTGGCCCCAGTGATGTACTAAGCCGTTCGCACTACCCTCTGTAGCGCCTTACGGTCAGATGCTGAGCAGTTGCCATACCAGGCAGTGATGCAACCGGTCAGGATGCTCCCGATAGTGCAGCTGTAGAACCTTTTGAGGATCTGGGGACCCATGCCAAATCTTTTCAGTCTCTTGAGGGAGAAAAGGTTTTGTCGTGCCCTCTTCATGACTGTCTTGGTATGTTTGGACCATGATAGTTTGTTGGTGATGTGGACACCAAGGAACTTGAAACTCTCGACCCACTCCGCTACAGCCCCGTCGATGTTAATGGCGGGCCGTACTTTTCCTGTAGTCCACGATCAGCTCCTTTCTCTTGCTCACATTGAGGGAGAGGTTTTTGTCCTGGCACCACACTGCCAGTTCTCTGATGGTGTTGGAGTCGTGTTTGGCCACGTAGCCGTGGGTGAACAGGGAATACAGGAGGGGACTAAGTACACACCCCTGAGGGGCCCCAGTGTTAAGGATCAGCCTTGGCAGACGTGTTTTTGCCAACTCTTACCAACTGGGGGCGACCCATCAGGAAGTCCAGGATAAAGCCTACATACATGTATTCATTTACAACCCTTTCTCTTGATCTGCATGAAGATTGTGTGGCATAAGAGATATGAATATGAACACATTTTAGAAGTGATTTCATCAGGAAATTAAATGACAAAAGCAAAAATATACAGAGCCAAAATTAACAGGATCAACCTGTCTGCCAAGTGCCAGTGGTTTTCCAAATGCATTTCCAGCAACACAGTTCGCACCAAATGACACAGCTTGGCTGGCATGAGATGAGGAATATTTTAAGTGTCAGGAGATGTACAATTTGTTGTGTCATCCTTCCTTCCTGTCTGGCTGGCAGAGTTTCCCAGACCATTTCCTTGTGGTTGTAGCACTGTTTACTGACTGCTGTATCTGATACACACAGGTAGTTGCTACCAGCTGCTGTATACAAGTATACTTTCACTGAATGACGTAGTGAGGGCATTGTGTCAACCATAGCAGCTAGATACTGTAATGGTGCAGAACAGAACTAGGGTTTATTTCTATATAGCACTAGAAACTGATTTGTTGCTGGAAGGCATGAGAGAAGTGAGAGAGCAAGGGTTTTCAAACTCAGGTTTGTGTACTCATATATATATATATACACACACACACACACACACACACACACACACACACACACACACACACACACATACATACATACATATATTTTTTATTTTTACATAGATACTTCTTGGATTTTTTTTATGTGAACAATGATTATTTTAGGAAAATTGCTAGCTGCAACAGAATACAATCGTTGATACCATTGTATGTCTCTGCATCAAGTATGAAGGAAGTTAAAGGTAGTTGTACGAGCCAATGCTAACTAGTGTTAGTGCAATGACAGGAAGTCTACAAGAACAGTTAGCATTCTAGCTGATCTTGTTGATTGGACTCTACCATCTGAAGTAGTAATTTTCAGATAGAAAAACAGTTTCAGTGTCAATTTAAACAATCAAAACCAGATAGAAAGCAGGCAGAAAATATATTTTACTATTTATATGTTTTAATAATATCATATTTGAGAACTAACAATCAAATAAAAGCTAGACAGTGAGGGAGAATATAATATTTTAGAAACTGGGCATTCAGGTTACATGCCCATTGATTTTGTTATAATGTTTGAGCAGAGAAACACACTATTAGCCATGGGAAAATGCATAGAATTGCTGGAAATTAGTAGCTTCAAAACTGCAGCAACAACAAAAAAATCTCAGCTCAAAGGAATGGAACAATTTGTAGAATTGCGTAACATTTGCTTCACAACAATAAGTTATATTAATTACATTTTCAGCTAAATTGTATCATTTCCTACACACTTAACCATATGTTTCATGATGGAACACTGTTCCAAGTTGTCATGTTCATGGGTTAAAAAGGTAAAAGTCCACGTTTTGAAATTATATTACCCCAAAGTGTCAAACACATGTAGCCTACTTCAGGAGACGCTGTATCAAAATTACAAGACGTTGACAAGTGGACATACCTGTTGCTTGATTTCGGTTCCGTATATCCCTCAACTCCTCATCCTCTTCTCTTCTGGCTTCAGCCATAGGAGACGAGAACACTGCGGCGGCTGGTAATTTCCGGCAAATTAGAACCGTGTCATTAAAAAAAGTATTGACTGAGGTGGTTAATTAAATGTGTGTTGTGAACAGTCTCGGCTGGTGAGTAAAATTGGTTCTTTACGAGTTGAGAAAACCCGAAGTAGGCCTACGCCGGTCACAGAGTATAACTTTCTACAACTGTGTTTGTGTTAATGTAGTTTTGTAGAATATAAGGGGTAGTTAGGCTATAGCTCCCTACCTTTTCCGCACCGACAGTAGCCCGACCCGAATGTCAACAACAGGAACTGAATTGTCTGGCAAAAGTGGTATCACAAACGGAGATGGTGTCCCGGAATTGAGAACAACTGAGTGGAGTGGAGTTGACAGACCGCAACAAAAGTTTCTCTCCTCACCAGAATGTCTGAGTAAAACCACTGCGACCCGAACACAAAGAATTGTAGCCAAACGGAATGAGTGGTCACAGTGTCCTCTTGTGCGTATTGGGGAAGCTGTTATCCATAACATTTTTTTTTAAACCCAAAGCACCGCTATTTGCCCATAGATACCCAGACGGCCGCCCATAGTGATGATGCTAGTCATTCATTACATGTTACGGCTTGCAGAGACAGGCAGATGCTGTTTTTTTTGTTGAAGCACATACAAATGAAAAGGCAGCCTACTACTTTACATATTAGCCTACTAACTGGGTTGAGTTGTGTAAAAACAAATGTTGTAGTTATTCAAGCTAGACGTAATGATTAGATATACAAATGTATATTTTTCTCTTCGAGGTAATCTGATTTCCATACTGTACGAACTCTTCCTCCCACCCTGTTGCACCACCAGTGTGTGACTCGCACCTGACTCGGGTGAAGACAAGACAGTCTCCCACCTCGTCTCCTTGGGGCATGGTAGTTCCACAGGTATTATCTTGTTAGACAAAGAACATTTAGCCAGTAAAGACCACTCGTTTACAGCAGAATGGTCTGACTCACCACAACCAGCCTCTGACCGTGTGTTTGACGATGATCGTTTGGTTTTGACATGGCTGCCTAAAGTCGACCTCCAGAGGACAAGTCTTCATCACACCTTTGATCATGAGTAAAAACATATAAAGGCTGACTTTTATATCTATTGTGAAGCATAGACAAAAAGCACAAACATAGCAGACTATCTCTATTACAGTATAGCCTACCATTGCATCTAGGAAATCAAATCGCTGAGGTAGTATTTTGAATCCCATTTTGGGTGTTGCACATCTATTAATTAATCCCCAAGTTTTATATCTGAGTATTGGCACACAGTCCAAGCACATTATATGTTCTCTGCAGCATAGAGACAGAGAAATACCACTGAGACTGTCTGAAAGATTCATAGTCAACGGAGCAATTTCTCAGGAGATGTACTTCAAATTATAAGCACTAGATGTCCCCATCTACCTTGTTTATTTCTACTAGCCAGCACCTGGCACAGTTTAAATCAAATGTCACATGCTTCGTAAACAACAGGTGTAGTAGACTAACAGGAAAATGCCTACTACAGCCCTTCCCAACAAAGCAGAGAGAAAGAAAATAGAGAAATAATAAATACACAATGAGTTTGTTGTTTACAAAGGTATCGGGTAACCATACAGTTCAGGATAGACAGTATTTTTATGTTTAAAAAAAGTAGAAATTATACGTGTGCATATACTTTTCACAATACACAATGTGCAAATAAACATATTCTAGAATGTCAATTCCTCATATGAGAAGTCTACTTAGTCTGCCATGACCAAGAACCCAGGTTTACCTTGTTTTTACAACAGAGACTAATAACACTGTGAATAGCTGCTCCAACTCGAGCCCTGTGACGAGAATGGCAGCTGGCACAGAGCTTCTTAGAACAGGTGACACTGTTAACAGTCCTGTTCAGTCATGGTTGTTGATCTCCGAACAGGATTTGGGTGGACACAGTTGTCTATGTTTGTATGGTTTTACATTGCCATTCAATTATTATTGTTTAGGATGGAATAGCCTAGTCCTTTGATCATCTGGGCTAGGCAGGATAAAAAGAGGTGTTGAAATACAGGGCTAAAATCCTTGTTTTGTATAGAAAACAATTGTGTGAAGGGCAATCATTTACAGTGCATTGACTTCTCACACTGCTCTCACATTCACAAACTAGTGATGGGTCGTTCGCAAAACGAGTCGGCTCTAAGAGCTCTTGTAGGTGAATGTTGGGAGCCGGCTCGCATATCAGAAGAGCCAAATTTATAAAAAATAAATAAAAAATTAAGACATGAATAATTGGTGTCAACCAATGAACCAAAGATGCGTGAGGGAGGGTCGAGCCAACTCACTCACAGTCACACACTTAGCAGCTGAGGAGAGAGAGGAAGGACAGCTGTGAAAACAACAGCTGGAAAATGATTCGGAAGCACAGTAGCATTTGGATGCATTTTAATAATGTAGACAACGTTAGATCCCAGTGTAGAATTTGCCAAAACAAAATCTCATATAAAGCCGGTTCTATGCACAACCTACACCGGCATATGCGAACTGTGCACACAACTGTGAAGCTAGCTGTAGCGGAGCTTCGAGAAACTAGCGGGCCTGCTAGTGATAGTGGTGGAGCCAGCACCTCCACACGTGGAGATGTATCCACTCAGTCAAGTAGGCCTACTTCGCGACCCACAGCAACGCAGGCTTCTATGGACCAGTTTATGCCAAAGTCTATGTCTAGCAAAACAATGCCAAATTGATATTGCATTGGCTAAAATGATTGCCACCGATTTCCAGACATTTTCGATCGTGGAGGACAGAGGTTTTAGAAATTATAGCAATAGTCTAAATCCAATGTACACAATTCCAAGCAGGAAAACACTTTCAAAATCACTTATCCACAACTGTACGAGAGCACACAGGCTTCAGTGTGGGAAAGAGTCCAAAAAGCTACTGCAGTTTGCCTCACCACTGACTGCAGGACATCAAGGGTAACGACTTCTTAAATGTTGGTTACATGTCACTTCATTGAAGGAATTTCGATGTCTAGCTGTCTTCTGGACCGCTTTGAGTTCAGTCGACAGACACACCTCAGAGAACTTGGCAGAGGAACTGTTGAGAATGGCAAATAGATGGAAAAGTGGTCTGTTGTGTTAGCGACAATGCAGCTAAATGAAAATGTTAAAATGGACCCATCATCCATGTCTTGCCCACACAATCAACCTGATTGTAAGAGATGCTTTGAAGGTGATGAAGCCCACTGTGAACAAAGTGAAAGCAGCTGGAATACTTCCACAGGAGCACAGTAGGTTTTGAAAAACTAAAGTCTACACAACGCCAGATGGGGATGCCTGAGCTGAGGCCTAAACAAGACTGCACTACAAGGTGGAATTAAACATATTTGTTGAAGCGGTTTCTTGAGTCAAAGGATGCCATCATCTCTACCCTGGCCATTGTCAATACACCTGTTGATGCTCTGACCTAAGAGGAATGGAAGGTGGTGGTGGAGGTGTGCAGAGTCCTGGAACCCTTTGAACAGGTCACTGTGGAGATCAGCAGCAGGGAGGGACAGCCCCAGCAGTCAGCTGGCTCAGGCACCATGGCAATAGAAAGAATAGGGATCAGATGGAGCAGAAGCACCAGCAGCAGTGCCACAAACGTCTGCTGTTTAGACGCTGTTTGACGAGAGAGCAACTGGGGATGCAGCATGAAAGAATCCCTCAGTAGATCCCATAATGGAGGTCCGATCCTATTTGGAGATCTGCAGATCCTCTGAGCTGGTGGAAGAACAAGGCTTTCTAAAGTCATGACAGGGAGACTCTGCATAGTGGCCACATCCGTTCCCTCTGAGAGGGTCTTCGTGAAAACGGGACAAATAATTACTGATAGAAGAAACCACATCAGCCCCTCAAGTGAGGCAGCTTGCATTTCTGAATGCAAATCTCTCATAAAAGCAAAATATGGTCAGCATTGCTGTGTGCTGCTGGTTATAACATGGCAATTAAGAAGAGAGAGAAAATAGGGACCAGTTTAATGTTTTAAGTGGGATGCTGCAGTTTTGCACATTGTTATTTATTTTTCTTTGATATGGTGCAATATTCTATCATTATGTTGTTCAGACTGTATTCGCTTTGAATTGTTACATGTATATGCACTTTGTTTATATACATTAAATTAAAATGTTTAATAGCATTCTTTTTCATAACAAACCAATGCATTTTTAAATACATTGTGGTTAAGGTAGAGTATGATTTCATTTAATAATATAATTCGAATTGTTTTAACACCAATCATAGTCAAACTATCGCAAACTGTTTGACTTGAAAAAATACAAAACCTTTTTTTTTAAAGAGCCGTTTGGGAGCCGGCTCACTGAAAAGAGTCGGAATGCCGATCACCATCACAAACTGCTGTGGGCACAAAGAGGGAGGGGCCTAAAGCTTAGTGTGCTCGGGACGCTCACAAATGTATACACTACGTACAGTAAGCAGACTGACTGGTTGGCGACCTTGGTAGCTAAGTAGCTTATCTCTTTACTTTTCTAATAGAAGGCGACATTAAACCAGGGAAATTAAACAACGTTCTGCTGGAGAATTAGTGGTTTTCAAGAGGGTTATGCACTTTGGTGTTGGAACGACGCTCAAAGGAAAGTAGGCTAAAAGGTTTATTTTGCTCCGTATCTTGAAGCTGTGTGGTGTTGTTACACGAAGTCGGCTACTTGCACTTCTGAGACTCAGCCTACGGTACGATATTTCAGTTGGTCTTCTTACACATAAGTAGACTACAACTAATGTATTGTTTGTAAATTACGGATTTTAGAAAGTAAATAACTTGGCAAGACATTGTTAACGTATTTTGCTGCTTGTAAAGTCAAGTGACAGGGACTGTCTGACTGTCAAGGCATAATGTGACACGTTTACATGTCGGTTGTTATCATGGAGTTGTCTTTTTATAAACATTTATATCAGAGTGACTTGTCATCTGTCCTGGGCACATTTCTCAGAATAAGTTTAAAAGTATCTGCCTATACAGCTTGATTCTTGCCTGGACACAATCTGTCACCTTTCATTCACCTTTATTGTGCCTCAAGTGACATTTTGCAAAAGTTTATTGCTGAAGTTATCCACATGTTGATGATGTGGGGCCCAGACGAATGTGTTTAAGCAGAGCCACGAACATAAAGTACATTTGACATCTACTGTAACATAATTCATAATTATTTGTAGCCTTTCTGCTATTTGTTCTGCAGAGGTTAACATATATGTGACACACACACACACTTCCAACTTCAGCAAACTTGGGAAACAAAACATGGTAGTATGAAGGTTATTTTTGAAAGGAGTTTGGTACTCTTATCATCTTTCTGTGATGAAGAGGTCAGGGTATTGGGTTACTACCTCATGGGATCACATTCAAACAGACACCCATCAATGTTTCATGGTTGGCCATATTTTATTTACAGTCAGTCTGGTTGGGTGTGGACCGTTCTTTATACCTCAATGGTGTTTACTATACAGGGATTGTTTTACATCAAAGTTGTTATAGGAAAATCAGTGTTGATACAAATAGATTTGAACACAATTTGACTTGACGCAAAAACCCAACTCTGTATAATCAAACTCAGTCAAAACTGTTTGCTATATGCAGTGTATTTGAAGTGAACTTTTTCGAGAAATGTTGAATTATGCTTTGGTGATTTCAGACTGTCAGCACACTCACTGTGGGGGTTGGCAGTTGGCTCTAGAAAATGCACACAGAGGGCAAAGCTTTTTGAAGTCCTTTCATTTACTCCTGAGAACTCTCATTGGATGTTACAGATGGTGTTGAATTCTAGCACGCTGACTAAATTCATCTGATTTCCTGCTCAGGTGTTGTTTCTGTATAATACACTGCTCAAAAAATAAAGGTAACACTAAAATAACACATCCTAGATCTGAATGAATGAAATATTCTTATTAAATACTTTTTTCTTTACATAGTTGAATTTGCTGACAACAAAATCACACAAAAATTATAAATGGAAATCAAATTTATCAACCCATGAAGGTCTGGATTTGGAGTCACACTCAAAATTAAAAGTGGAAAACCACACTACAGGCTGATCCAACTTTGATGTAATGTCCTTAAAACAAGTCAAAATGAGGCTCAGTAGTGTGTGTGGCCTCCACATGCCTGTATGACCTCCCTACAATGCCTGGGCATGCTCCTGAGGGATCTCCTCCCAGACCTGGACTAAAGCATCCGCCAACTCCTGGACAGTCTGTGGTGCAACGTGGCGTTGGTGGATGGAGCAAGACGTGATGTCCCAGATGTGCTAAATGCCTTCCTCTTGCAGGAACTGCTGACACACTCCAGCCACATGAGGTCTAGCATTGTCTTGCATTAGGAGGAACCCAGGGCCAACCGCACCAGCATATGGTCTCACAGGGGGTCTGAGGATCTCATCTCGGTACCTAATGGCAGTCAGGCTACCTCTGGTGAGCACATGGAGGGCTGTGCGGCCCCCCCAAAGAAATGCCACCCCACGACTAACCCACCGCCAAACCAGTCATGCTGGAGGATGTTGCAGGCAGCAGAACGTTCTCCACGGCGTCTCCAGACTCTGTGACATGTGCTCAGTGTGAACCTGCTTTCATCTGTGAAGAGCACAGGGCGCCAGTGGCAAATTTGCCAATCTTGGTGTTCTCTGGCAAATGCCAAACGTCCTGCACGGTGTTGGGCTGTAAGCACAACCCCCACCTGTGGACGTCGGGCCCTCATACCACCCTCATGGAGTCTGTCTCTGACCGTTTGAGCAGACACATGCTCATTTGTGGCCTGCTGGAGGTCATTTTGCAGGGCACTGGCAGTGCTCCTCCTTGCATAAAGGCGGAGGTAGCGGTCCTGCTGCTGGGTTGTTTTATTTTATTTTACCCTTTATTTTACTAGGCAAGTCAGTTAAGAACAAATTCTTATTTTCAATGACGGCCTAGGAACAGTGGGTTAACTGCCTGTTCAGGGGCAGAACGACAGATTTGTACCTTGTCAGCTCGGGGATTCGAACTTGCAACCTTTCGGTTACTAGTCCAACGCTCTAACCACTAGGCTACCCTGCCGCTACTGGGTTGTTGCCCTCCTACGGCCTCCTCCACGTCTCCTGATGTACTGGCCTGTCTCCTGGTAGCGCCTCCATGCTCTGGACACTACGCTGACAGACACAGCAAACCTTGCCACAGCTCGCATTGATGTTGATGAGCTGCACTACCTGAGCCACTTGTGTGGGTTGTAGACTCCGTCTCATGCTACCACTAGAGTGAAAGCACCGCCAGCATTCTAAAGTGACCAAAACATCAGCCAGGAATCATAGGAACTGAGAAGTGGTCTGTGGTCACCACCTGCAGAACCACTCCTTTATTGGGGATGTCTTGTTAATTGCCTATAATTTCCACCTGTTGTCTATTCCATTTGCACAACTGCATGTGAAATTTGTCAATCAGTGTTGCTTCCTAAGTGGACAGTTTGATTTCACAGAAGTGTGATTGACTTGGAGTTACATTGTGTTGTTTAAGTGTTCCCTTTATTTTTTTTGAGCAGTGTAGTAGGAAGAGTTGATACCAGGCTCAGTTGTCCTGATTAGTGTAAATATGAGGGTTGATGTCATGAAAGTACAGTATGTGCTGAATAACTAGGCTAATCTGAATTGTGGACTTGTTGTCACTGGGATTTTACAGTATGTACAGTAGTGTCTGTTTGTGTACTTGTGTTTACATCTGCGTGCATTTTCAGTGTGGATTTCCAGGCCAATGACAATGGCAGTCTCTTCCTACCCACACACAACCTAAAGAGAGAATGTAGCAAGCCCCTCCTGACCAGTGGAGGCTGGTGGGAGGAGCTATAGGAGGACAGGCTCATTGTAATGGCTGGAATGGAATAAATGGAACGCTATCAAACATATGGAAACCATGTTTGACTCTGTTCCAATTATTCCATTCCAGCCATTACAATGAGCCCATCGTCCTATAGCTCCTCACACCAGCCTCCCCTGCACTTGACACACACCTCGCCTTCATATGGCCTTTCCAGAATTCTAGTTTACCCTCATACTGACCTAGTAGTAAACAGCTTTAAGATGCTCTGCCTTGTGATCTTTAACCACACATACTAGTGAGATCATATCCCACAAGCCTCATCGCTCCAACTGAGGCACCTTGCATTGAGAAAGGGCTGTGATATAGGGCCTATACCTAACGTAAACAAATAATTCATAGCACTATGTCAACATAGCAGGGGACGGAGACTTTATATAGCAAGATATTGGCTTTGTAACACGTGAATGCACTGGAAAAGTAAGGAGTTTTTCTGCTAAGTAACCACATGTGTGTGATCAGGTCAAGTGAGGAGGCAATGTGAAGGGTTGTCCCTTTTAAATCTCTGACATGCATGTCAATGGAGCATTACACAGGCCGGCTGGTTTAGTTTCACATAGTGGAATGTCTGGTTTGACCACTTCAGCCATTACAGTGAGACCTGTAGGGCTAACCCAAGCTATTCATGTAAGAGCAGAGTGTAGTCTGGATTCTACGGTTAACTTGTTTTACAAGGCGCACGCGTGTGCCTAAATTGAAAAATGTAGGCGCACACAAAGAAATTTAGGAGCACAATTAACATTATTTGCGATATTAAAGCCAAAATCTTACATTTTTCTCTGCTCACTCGTGCTCCTAAATAACAATTCCAGGTCGCACAAACATTTAGGCGCATATGCGAGTAAAATGCTCTCACTGTAGAGCCCTGGTAGTGGTGAGATTAGTGACTTATCATCGCAGGTTAGTTCATCTGGGAATGGCATGAGATCACAGTACACATATACATGCACACATACAGAACAAAGTTATACCCTATGGATTATATGGTTGAAGAGAAGAGACTTAATTCAATGGGAGTTGGATAGGACAGAGTATCATGTAACACAGTTTACCCAGGGCACTGAGATATGAATATAATCATGTACTCATCAACTTCCATTGGCTATTTCTAACATATGGTGCAACACTTCATAAGCTATGTGTGTGTCAGTGAACAGTTGGTGTTCTCTCTACGTCATGGATGGTTGTCAATCAGAAGGCACAAGCAGCTGAGAGTGCTGCTAACTAGTGGTCCTTGAGCTTGAGGTCCTTCCGATTATCTTGACAGGCTGTTGTTAACGTTGCAGAATGTGCTGCTTTTTCAACAAGCACAGAGGGCATGCTCGGTTAAGTTTGTTTTGAAAAACATCTCTCTCTGACTAGGCCAGGGAACAAAGTGACCAACCATGCAGGGCAGCATGAGGTAGCATAAACCCAGGCCACCGTGTGACTGGAACAGGGAAGGAACAGGTGTCTGGGACAGCCACCATGCCAACAGCGGTGGCCGTGACGACTCACCGACCGACCGGTCTCCCTTTCTCCCAGTTTCTCACACTGGCCATGGCCTCAGCCCGGCTCAGGCTCAGCATTGTCCCGTGTTTGGGATTACACCCCCCCCCTTACCTCCATGTCTATCCTCCCAGCCCCCTCTGGCGACCCCAGTGAGGGATCAGTGAGAACAAGGGGGCCGTGTAGAGAGGGCCACTTGCTGGAGTTGTTAACATAGTCTTAACCTAATACGCTGGGGATGACTGACTGTCGCCCATACCTCTGAACCTTAACTCAACTGTTATGTAACTTTTTAGACTGAACGTCTACACTAAGTACCTCGTATCTATTGTTGATTGAACTGAAAGTCTCCACTAAGTAAAGGGAAAGGGGGATACCTAGTAAGTTTCACAACTGAATGCATTCAACCAAAATGTGTCTTCCGCATCTAACCCAACCCCTCTGAATCAGAGAGGTGCCCCGGGGGGCAGCCTTAATCTACACCCACGTCATTGGCGCCCGGGGAGCAGTTGTTGTTGGGGGTTAACTGCTTTGCTTAAGGGCAGAACGGCAGATTTTTCCACCTTGACGACTCAGGGATTCGAACCAGCGATCTTTCGGTTAAGTACCTCTTGTTGTCTACTGTTGATTACCACCTATTGAGAAGTTTGAAGAAGCTGTCAATTTGACATGGCATGTTCCTTTTTAAAGGTAGAATTTTTTTTCTTCTCCCTTCTCACGTAACTACAGTCACGTTAACTGAGACAGTCTACCTGTTTACTTTTTTCTTGAATTTGCTTGTCTTTGACTAAGCTGAGACACCGTAGCTTGTTTTTGTCTCAGGATACATCACAAATTGCAGGACCTCCAACAACCTAAAATGACCTCCAATGACCTAAAGCATACTCTCCACCAGTGGATGTTGCTGAGGGGAGAACGGCTCTTAATAATGTCTGGAATGGAGTGATTGCAATGGTATCAAACCCATGAAAACCATGTTGTTGATACCATTCCATTTAGTCCATTCCAGCCATTATTATGAGCTGTTCTCCCCTCCGTAGCCTCCACTGCTCTCCATCTATAGAACAGCATGGTGTCTAGTGGGAAGACTGACTGGAGAGGGAAGATTCATATCTTAACACTACAGCAGTTCAAAAAACAGGCGCAACAGCAGTAGTGTGTGCCTGTTGAGTCCAAACCAATGGAGCCTATTATCTCCTCTGATCTGGTTAATGACATGATGAGAGCGTGGCGAGGCCTAGCGCTTTTCATCCCTTCTGAGAAGGGCTCTACCAACATCACAGCCATGCTATTCATCCCTTCTGAGAAGGGCTCTACCAACATCACAGCCATGCTATTCATCCCTTCTGAGAAGGGCTCTACCAACATCACAGCCATGCTATGCTATTCATCCCTTCTGAGAAGGGCCCTACCAACATCACAGCCATGCTATTCATCCCTTCTGAGAAGGGCCCTACCAACATCACAGCCATGCTATGCTATTCATCCCTTCTGAGAAGGGCTCTACCAACATCACAGCCATGCTATGCTATTCTATTCATCCCTTCTGAGAAGGGCTCTACCAACATCACAGCCATGCTATCCATCCCTTCTGAGAAGGGCTCTACCAACATCACAGCCATGCTATGCTATTCATCCCTTCTGAGAAGGGCTCTACCAACATCACAGCCATGCTATTCATCCCTTCTGCGAAGGGCTCTACCAACATCACAGCCATATGCTATGCTATTCATCCCTTCTGAGAAGGGCCCTAACGACATCACAGCCATGCTATGCTATTCATCCCTTCTGAGAAGGGCTCTACCAACATCACAGCAATGCTATGCTATTCATCGCTGCATCTCTGCTGCTATCAGACTCTTATTTACTATTGCTAATACTGCACAATTTAAACATTTGCCATCTATTCTACTGAGCCATTCACTTTATGGTTGTATTCTTACCTTTTATTATTTCTTGTTGCGTTGTCGAGAAGGAACCTGAAAGTAAGCGTTTCATTGGACAGAGTAGTGTATACAATGTGTATCCTTTACATAAGATAAATAAAACTTGAAACTTCTTCCTCCATTTCTCCCTCCACCTCACCGTCCCTCTATCCCCCGCCGTCTCTCCTTCATGCAAACACTCACCCCTTTTATCTCCTGTTGGTTCCTGTTGGCGCGGCAGCATGCAAACACTCACCCCTTTTATCTCCTGTTGGCGCGGCAGCATGCAAACACTCACCCCTTTTATCTCCTGTTGGTGCGGCAGCATGCAAACACTCACCCCTTTCATCTCCTGTTGGCTCCTGTTTGCGCGGCAGCATGCAAACACTCACCCCTTTTATCTCCTGTTTGCGCGGCAGCATGCAAACACTCACCCCTTTTATCTCCTGTTGGCGCGGCAGCATGCAAACACTCACCCCTTTTATCTCCTGTTGGTGCGGCAGCATGCAAACACTCACCCCTTTTATCTCCTGTTGGTGCGGCAGCATGCAAACACTCACCCCTTTTATCTCCTGTTGGCGTGGCAGCATGCAAACACTCACCCCTTTCATCTCCTGTTGGCGCGGCAGCATGCAAACACTCACCCCTTTTATCTCCTGTTGGCGTGGCAGCATGCAAACACTCACCCCTTTTATCTCCTGTTGGCGCGGCAGCATGCAAACACTCACCCCTTTCATCTCCTGTTGGCTCCTGTTTGCGCGGCAGCATGCAAACACTCACCCCTTTTATCTCCTGTCGGTGCGGCAGCATGCAAACACTCACCCCTTTTATCTCCTGTTGGTGCGGCAGCATGCAAACACTCACCCCTTTTATCTCCTGTTGGTGCGGCAGCATGCAAACACTCACCCCTTTTATCTCCTGTTGGCGCGGCAGCATGCAAACACTCACCCCATTTATCTCCTGTTGGCGCGGCAGCATGCAAACACTCACCCCTTTCATCTCCTGTTGGCGCGGCAGCATGCAAACAAAGTAGAGAGGAAGCAGCAGAGATCTGGATTGATGTTCCCACACTAAACCCATTGAGAATAGGTCAGGGGTTTATCCATGTTGCCATCAGATCTACCTACTCCCCTCCTGACTCCTGGCCTTTGTTGTTTACAGCTACATGGGGATGGCGTATGTGGAAGTTCTGCTGTGGTACTGTACACACACAGTATTGTTTAACTAACCTTGTGGGGACACACAATTTATAAACATTCAAATCCTATTTTCCCTAACCTCTAACCTTAACCCAAAAAACGAATCTTAACCCTAACTCCTGAACCTAATTCTAACACTAATTCTACCTTGACCCTAAACCTCCTAGAAATAGCATTTGACCTTGTGGGGACTAACAAAATTTCCCCAGTTGGTCAAATTTCTGTTAATTTACTATTCTTGTGGGGACCCCACAAGTATACACACACACACACACACACTGCAAGAATCACTTAACACACTCCCTGGATCACTGACAAGCTAACCTGCACTTGAAGGCTGTATTTTGTACCATTGTCTCCTGTGTTGTCTACTACTCACCTGTCTCAGTATTATTGAACCATTCAAACTAGACTTATCTCACTGTAGCAGGCTGTGCAGCTCTCTGTATCCCTGTCTCAGAGTCTCATGGAAGTCATTATTACGCAGTGGCTCAAGGGATTGTTTTAGCCACTCTAAATGCAGGCAGCATGTTGCTGTGCCATTATGTGCTGTTCCTAATGCTGTGAGCAAGAGAACGCTGAGTGTGTCAGCCTGGGTATGCATTTTATAATATGTGTTGATCCTCTGGGGTGTTTGGCTCTAATCCACTCAGCTTGTTGACCTTTCCCTTGTTACCAGTCTCTCCCTTCCCCCCCGGGCCTCCTCCCTCTCTAGCAGGTAATGAGGAGGTGATCTGATGTGTTTGAACATGTTAATCAACCTCCTCCACTGAGCTCAGAGGTGGGAACACTGACTGAACGCAGCACGTGTCCAACGTGTTGAGCACCTACCTCAGCCAACCTACACCTCAGCCTATAACCTTCAGCTGGTCTTTAACACAGAATCACAGTCCTATCTGATAAGGTCCTTTATGGCTGTTACCCTTTTGTATTAGGTTGTTAATGGGCACAGCTGTTGAGTCCCTTCATGTTGATGTTTCATTTCAGAAATACGACTGACTGTTGATGTATTGTACGTTGCCTCAGAATGATGTGTTGATTGGTACTCCTTTTTAATGTAGCCAACACAGATGAGTTTCAGAGAAATGTATATTTGTGATGTTATAGTCTGAATGCAGTAGACCTAACTGTTTCATAGAGACTAACTGTAGTGTGGACAGTGGTCAACGTCCCCTCGGCTACAGGAGAACGGACGCCTGGATGGTGTCCTCCTATTGTAAATGTATGTATTGTTCATTGGAGAAGGGGACAGATAGACTATATATAGCCAGGCTCTCCCTCTGTGGCCAGTTGTGGCCCACCTGTAAATATTTCAACAAGGTACCGTCACTTTAATGGGGCCCATCTATCACCAGGGTTGCCATGGCCACTGTAAATGTCCTCTTTTTTTCACCCATTGGGCTATTAACGGTGGGAGAAGAGAGAGGAGGGCCAATATCAGAGCCCATTCGTCCTGGCCAGACCCTATTGTTGGTCCATTAGGCCTAGACCAGGCCCTGCCATTTGTCCTAGACCAGGACCTGCCATTAGACACATTTGGTCCTGGACCAGGCCCTGCCATTAGTCCTAGACCAGGCCCTGCCATTAGTCCTAGACCAGGCCCTGCCATTAGTCCTAGACCAGGCCCTGCCATTAGTCCTAGACCAGGCCCTGCCATTAGTCCTAGACCAGGCCCTGCCATTAGTCATAGACCAGGCCCTGCCATTAGTCCTGGACCAGACCCTGCCATTAGTCCTGGACCAGGCCCTGTCATTGGTCCATTAGTCCTGGACCAGGCCCTGCCAATGGTCCATTGGTCCTGGACCAGGCCCTGCCATTAGTCCTAGACCAGGCTCTGCCATTGGTCCTGGACCAGGCCCTGCCATTGGTCCTGGACCAGGCCCTGCCATTGGTCCTAGACCAGGCCCTGCCATTGGTCCTAGACCAGGCCCTGCCATTTGTCCTGGACCAGGCCCTGCCATTGGTCCATTAGTCCTAGACCAGGGCCTGCCACTGACCAGGACATAATTATGGGCTCTGTCTGAAGAGGACAGTCGCTCTTCCTGATAGAGCTTAATGATCTCACATCAGTCACAAAGTCCAGATGCACAGGCTGTGGGAGTGTGGTGGACTAATGCGTTGGTTGCTGGTTCAGTCGACAGTATTGAAAAATGCCACGCATACATTTAGCTAATTTAAGAAGCAGACACTCGTTCAGACTACTAATTCATATTGGGAAAAAGAGTTCTCATTGCTTGGTGGGTGTAACAATATGTGTACCTAGAATTCATTAGTTAAATGTCTGGCCTCAGAGGTAAGAATCACACACAGCAACATGTTCAGTAAGTGTAAAAAATATTTTTAAAAGCCAGTGTACTACAAGTTAGGACAGCCTTGTGAGTGCTACTGTAGGTGTGGCTAGCTGGCTTTTCAGCTATCTATCATGACCTCGCCCTAGTGTGTGAAACACCTGCTGAGAGGGAGACGCCTTTTACAGTGCCTTGCGAAAGTATTCGGCCCCTTTGAACTTTGCGACCTTTTGCCACATTTCAGGCTTCAAACATAAAGATATAAAACTGTATTTTTTTGTGAAGAATCAACAACAAGTGGGACACAATCATGAAGTGGAACGACATTTATTGGATATTTCAAACTGTTTTAACAAATCAAAAACTGAAAAATTGGGCGTGCAAAATTATTCAGCCCCTTTACTTTCAGTGCAGCAAACTCTCTCCAGAAGTTCAGTGAGGATCTCTGAATGATCCAATGTTGACCTAAATGACTAATGATGATAAATACAATCCACCTGTGTGTAATCAAGTCTCCGTATAAATGCACCTGCACTGTGATAGTCTCAGAGGTCCGTTAAAAGCTCAGAGAGCATCATGAAGAACAAGGAACACACCAGGCAGGTCCGAGATACTGTTGTGAAGAAGTTTAAAGCCGGATTTGGATACAAAAAGATTTCCCAAGCTTTAAACATCCCAAGGAGCACTGTGCAAGCGATAATATTGAAATGGAAGGAGTATCAGACCACTGCAAATCTACCAAGACCTAGCCGTCCCTCTAAACCTTCAGCTCATACAAGGAGAAGACTGCCCATGATCACTCTGGATGAACTGCAGAGATTTATAGCTGAGGTGGGAGACTCTGTCCATAGGACAACAATCAGTCGTATATTGCACAAATCTGGCCTTTATGGAAGAGTGGCAAGAAGAAAGCCATTTCTTAAAGATATCCATAAAAAGTGTTGTTTAAAGTTTGCCACAAGCCACCTGGGAGACACACCAAACATGTGGAAGAAGGTGCTTTGGTCAGATGAAACCAAAATTGAACTTTTTGGCAACAATGCAAAACGTTATGTTTGGCGTAAAAGCAACACAGCTCATCACCCTGAACACACCATCCCCACTGTCAAACATGGTGGTGGCAGCATCATGGTTTGGGCCTGCTTTTCTTCAGCAGGGACAGGGAAGATGGTTAAAATGTATGGGAAGATGGATGGAGCCAAATACAGGACCATTCTGGAAGAAAACCTGATGGAGTCTGCAAAAGACCTGAGACTGGGACGGAGATTTGTCTTCCAACAAGACAATGATCCAAAACATAAAGCAAAATCTACAATGGAATGGTTCAAAAATAAACATATCCAGGTGTTAGAATGGCCAAGTCAAAGTCCAGACCTGAATCCAATCGAGAATCTGTGGAAAGAACTGAAATCTGCTGTTCACAAATGCTCTCCATCCAACCTCACTGAGCTCAAGCTGTTTTGCAAGGAGGAATGGGAAAAAATTTCAGTCTCTCGATGTGCAAAACTGATAGAGACATACCCCAAGCGACTTACAGCTGTAATCACAGCAAAAGGTGGCGCTACAAAGTATTAACTTAATAATTTTGCACGCCCATTTTTTCAGTTTTTGATTTGTTAAAAAAGTTTGAAATATCCAATAAATGTCGTTCCACTTCATGATTGTGTCCCACTTGTTGTTGATTCTTCACAAAAAAATACAGTTTTATATCTTTATGTTTGAAGCCTGAAATGTGGCAAAAGGTCGCAAAGTTCAAGGGGGCCGAATACTTTCGCAAGGCACTGTACATCTCACAGCTTTAGAAACTGCAGCCACTCTGTCAGAATACACACACTAGAGGTCAACCGATTATTACTTTTCAACGCCGATATCGATTATTGGAGGACCAAAAAAGCCGATACCGATTAATCTGACAATTTTTTTATTTGTAATAATGACAATAACAACAATACTGAATTAACACTTATTTTAACTTAATATAATATATCAATAAAGTAAATTTAGCCTCAAGTAAATAATGAAACATGTTCAATTTGGTTTAAATAATGCAAAAACAAAGTGTTGGAGAAGAACGTAAAAGTGCAATATGTGCTATGTAAGAAAGCTAACGTTTCAGTACTTTGCTCAGAACATGAGAACATATGAAAGTTGGTGGTTCCTTTGAACATGAGACTTCAATATTCCCAGGTAAGAAGTTTTAGGTTGTAGGAATTATAGGAATTATAGGACTATTTCCCTCTATACCATTTGTATGTCATTAACCTTTGACTATTGGATGTTCTTATAGGCACTTTAGTATTGCCAGTGTAACAGTATAGCTTCCGTCCCTCTCCTCTCTCCTACCTGGGCTCGAATCAGCAACACAACGACAACAGCCACCATCGAAGCAGCGTTACCCATGCAGAGCAAGGGGAACAACTACTCGAAGGCTCAGAGCAAGTGACGTTTGAAACGCTATTAGCGCGCGCTAACTAACTAGCCATTTCACTTTGGTTACACCAGCCTCATCTCGGGAGTTGATAGGCTTGAAGTCATAAACAGAGCAATGCTTGATGCACAACGAAGAGCTGCTGGCAAAACGCACAAAAGTGCTATTTGAATGAATGTTTACGCGCCTGCTTCTGCCTACCACCGCTCAGTCAGATACTTAGATACTTGTATGCTTGTATGCTCAGTCAGATTATATGCAACGCAGGACACGCTAGATAATATCTAGTAATATCATCATGCTTACAAAACCTCTGTCCTTAGGCAAACATTCTATCCTGTCATCTGTGGCTCTGCCTGTGTTATCTCCTGTGACAAGCTCTTCCTATTTTGTTACCCGTGAAGCCTCTCTCTCTCCCTCCCTCCCAGCCCATCCATTGAATAACACGTTCAAAAGATGACGTAACAAGATAGACCTCACTTCACTTTCTATAGCTTTATCTCAATGTATTTACCTTGGGAGTTAGCTAGGTCTCTCTACCTAACTCAGACTAGGACTTGTTGCTCTGTGTATAGTCAACCAGTAACCAACTTTACAAAGATGCATGACACAGTTTGAAGAAAATGGTCTTTTCATCTGGTAGAATTCAGTGTTGAACTTCAGTTCAAACCATTCTAGTTTCAGGTGGAGCTATAATGTATCATTCAGTTATTCTTCTCTCTGTAGAAGCCCTACTGTTTAGAAGCTACCTCTCCTAATTCCCTGTACACAGACTGATGAGCCCAATACTTCTGCTGTAATCTGGAGAATATTATTTTAGCAGCAGGGGGTCTGGAACCTGGTAGAGATGCCAGCCACGGCCATTTTGGGGACGCTGTGTGGTGTAGACGTAGACGTGGCATGCACTGGTTGAATAGGGATGTAGGCTACTGTGGTACTACAGTGTATTTTGTACTTGGCTACTTTCATTACTCAGGAGACACTTATACACATTCAGTGACTGTTATAGCATGTATAGCATAGGCCTATGTTATAGCATTGTTATGTCAAGAGGACATAAGCAAATGTCAATGCAGTGATGTTTCTAAACCCAAGGCGAAACTAACACAATGTTGACAGAGAACACTCAGCAGGTCACTGTCCTCTAATCTAACAGGTTCTTAGAATTAATTTAATAGTAGCATGGGGAATGTGTTGTTGATCTCTTCAAGCTCTCTCTCTCTGTCCCTCACTTTATTTCTCTGTCCCTCTTTCTCTCTCGCTCTCTCTCTCTCTGTATCTCTCGCTCTCTCATTCTTTGTATCTCTCGCTATCTAATTCTTTCTCTCTCTATCTCATCCTGTCATTCTCTCTGTATCTCTCATTCTCTCCATATCTCTTTCCCTTTCCCCCTGCGCTTCCTTAGCAAAATCAACATGGTGGAATGCTGCTATATTTAATTTATCATCAGTCTAGTTTGACTGTGGTGGTATGGCTTTAAAACACTGCTACAGTTGGCCTATTTCTTCCTCTCAATTATCCATGTTCCTTATCTCTACTAGGCTTCAAAGCAGATTTGATGTTCTCCTGGTGTTGCTGTTCCCTATTCCCTCACTCACACGAAGCCCTATGAGGAGTTAACCTCCACCCCAAGGGGAAATCATCTCACCCTGTACTCTGACCCAAACCCTTCAGAAATAACATCTGGTCATGAATGGCAGAAATCATGGTTAGAGGATGACACTAGGTCTGTGGGCGAGAGGGGGATGGAACTAGATTCGATAGTGCTGCTTGGTAACGGATGTGTTTTGAAATGGTGGAAGCTCCTGTAGTGGATTCATGTCCTCTATGTATGCCAGTAGGAGTGGGTAATGAGCAAGAGCAGTGTGGACGTTTCTCCTTCCTTTGTACTTGTGAGAGTGGGGATGGAGAAAGATAATGACAGAATGAGATCCTCATCATCCCTTGCAGTTGTCATCATTCAGTTTCATCACCATCTAGGTTACATTGTAATCTTTCATTAGTGACTCAGGTCTCTGATCCCAACAGGGGTTCTTCACTGTGCCCGATAACAGCAGGAGGTCTGTTTCATTTCACCTCCTTCCTCCTTTTGGAATAAATGAGCCACAAGTAGTGTGTTACTACATACATCCTCATGATCAATGAGACTATTGATTCATTATTGATCCAGATTAGTCACCGACTCGCTCCAAAACAGAAAAAAACGCCTGAATGTTTACAGCACTCCCTGCTTAAAGCAGCATGCCTCTTCCCTTTTCAACTCTGTTCAAGTGCCTCCAAAGTGTGTGTGTGTGTGTGTGTGTGTGTGTGTGTGTGTGTGTGTGTGTGTGTCTGGCTGAGGTTCGCAACAGGGGTCCTTAGTCAACACTCCTGTTTTCAAAGGGAGATGCTGACTTCAAGACTTCTTCAGAGCTTATCTATTTATCCAGTCTCTGGCGTTTGGGGCTATGGAGACGTGTAAGCAACACATTAACATAATTACCTGATTGGTATAATTGGATAATGACTGTGAAACTGAGTGGAGAGGCATGCAGGGTTGTGTACAGGAGAGATTGGGTTTTAGCCCCCCCTGGCAAAGAGGCACGCACAAACACACAGACACACACACTTTTCTGGGTCACATGCTCTCCCAGAAACATTATAAATTGAGTTGATTACACAGGCATCGAAAATAATAAAGATGACTACATTCATTGTGTGAAAGCAAAGCACCATCTCCCTGGTGCTGCTCTTTATAGAAGTGGTTGCCTATCTTCCTGGTGCTGCTCTTTATAGAAGTGGTGCCCCATCTCCTTGGTGCTGCTCTTTATAGAAGTGGTTGCCCATCTCCCTGGTGCTGCTCTTTATAGAAGTGGTTGCCTATCTTCCTGGTGCTGCTCTTTATAGAAGTGGTTGCCCATCTCCTTGGTGCTGCTCTTTATAGAAGTGGTTGCCCATCTCCCTGGTGCTGCTCTTTATAGAAGTGGTTGCCTATCTTCCTGGTGCTGCTCTTTATAGAAGTGGTGCCCCATCTCCCTGGTGCTGCTCTTTATAGAAGTGGTTGCCCATCTCCTTGGTGCTGCTCTTTATAGAAGTGGTTGCCCATCTCCCTGGTGCTGCTCTTTATAGAAGTGGTTGCCCATCTCCCTGGTGCTGCTCTTTATAGAAGTGGTTGCCCATCTCCTTGGTGCTGCTCTTTATAGAAGTGGTTGCCTATCTTCCTGGTGCTGCTCTTTATAGAAGTGGTTGCCCATCTCCTTGGTGCTGCTCTTTATAGAAGTGGTTGCCTATCTTCCTGGTGCTGCTCTTTATAGAAGTGGTGCCCCATCTCCCTGGTGCTGCTCTTTATAGAAGTGGTTGCCCATCTCCCTGGTGCTGCTCTTTATAGAAGTGGTTGCCTATCTTCCTGGTGCTGCTCTTTATAGAAGTGGTGCCCCATCTCCCTGGTGCTGCTCTTTATAGAAGTGGTTGCCCATCTCCTTGGTGCTGCTCTTTATAGAAGTGGTTGCCCATCTCCCTGGTGCTGCTCTTTATAGAAGTGGTTGCCCATCTCCCTGGTGCTGCTCTTTATAGAAGTGGTTGCCCATCTCCCTGGTGCTGCTCTCTATAGAAGTGGTGCCCCATCTCCCTGGTGCTCCTCTCTATAGAAGTGGTGCCCCATCTCCCTGGTGCTGCTCTTTATAGAAGTGGTTGCCCATCTCCTTGGTGCTGCTCTTTTTTAGAAGTGGTGCCCCATCTCCCTGGTGCTGCTCTTTATAGAAGTGGTGCCCCATCTCCCTGGTGCTCCTCTTTATAGAAGTGGTTGCCCATCTCCTTGGTGCTGCTCTTTATAGAAGTGGTGCCCCATCTCCCTGGTGCTGCTCTTTATAGAAGTGGTGCCCCATCTCCCTGGTGCTGCTCTTTATAGAAGTGGTGCCCCATCTCCCTGGTGCTGCTCTTTATAGAAGTGGTTGCCCATCTCCTTGGTGCTGCTCTTTATAGAAGTGGTTGCCCATCTCCCTGGTGCTGCTCTTTATAGAAGTGGTGACCCATCTCCCTGGTGCTGCTCTTTATAGAAGTGGTTGCCCATCTCCCTGGTGCTGCTCTTTATAGAAGTGGTGCCCCATCTCCCTGGTGCTGCTCTTTATAGAAGTGGTGCCCCATCTCCCTGGTGTTCCTCTTTATAGAAGTGGTGCCCTATTTCAGGCTTGACAGTATGTTGCTGGGCTCTATTTTGAGCAAGTGGAGCATCTCCTCTCCAGGCAATACAGTAGTATCCTCCAATATGTCTTCCAAATGCAGTGCACTATGCAGTTAGTAGCTACATTTCTGTCTCCAGTGTCTCAGATTAGTTACTAGTTGTTGGTGTTTTCGGCAACTGGTCTGTAGTCATACATTTTTTACCCCTAATTTCCTGGAATTATAATTGGTTTTTAGAATGATTCAGTGTCAATCCCAGCATAATTTAATAGAAAAAAGTAGCTTCCTATAACAGGAATGAAAAACAAATTTAGGATGGGTTAAAGAGGTCAACATTGCTCATCACTGACTGACTCTATTTTCGAGCGTGGCACACTGTAGAGTTACCTCTTAATGTACTGGGACTGGGAGGATGTACATTTTTTTAAATGGAACCGTTTATGTAACTAGGCAGTTAAGAACAATTTGCAATGATGGCCTACACCGGCCAAACCCGGACAACGCTGGGTCAATTGTGCGCCACCCTATGGGACTGGATACAGCCTGGATATAATATGCAGGAGTGTTAAACTACAGACAGTACTGAACTATGCAGGGACATATTAGCCCAGTGGTGAATTTTAAAAGGCACTCAGTCATACTCCAACCATATTAAGAAGAAATCAAGATGGCCAAGATGCAAACATAATCTTCAATTTGATTCTAGGACACAGTAGTTGCCAGTGCATTGCTGTCTGAGTCCAGGTTAGGTAAGTTAACCACTATAAAAGTACAACGCTAATCTACCACCAGGCCTGTTTTGACCCCATGAGGTTGAGGACACAGACTCTGAGGTAATGTGTCTGTCTGTGGAAGGAGAGGACGTATTACTGTGGCATTAAGACCGAGCAGAGACGCAGCCAACTGGAGGAACCCAACAGACTGCTACTACTGTCTCTCTCTACCCTATAATTGGGGGTCATGCATCTGGCTGGAACACTAAGCAGAGGACTGTAATAATATCTCCCACTGTCTCCAGTATGTTGTGTTTTTAAAACAGACCCAATGAGAAGAGTGCTTGTTATAGGAAGAAGCTGAGCTTTGGGAATGTGGTATTTGGTGAGTTGTTTGTGTCCAGTTATGGGTCTTGTTGGTAGCAGTGCAGCACTATAGTGGGGCTTTTTAGTGTGAAACTAAGAACTTGTTACAAATCTGCACTTGAGAGGTTTAGTGTTTTATGGCTTCTCTATATGGTAGTGTAGAGGGTAGAAGTCGACCGATTATGATTTTTCAACGCCGATACCGATTATTGAAGGACCAAAAAAGCCGATGCCGATTAATCGGACGATTTATAAAAATAAAAAAAAGTTACATTTTTTTTGTAATAATGACAATTACAACAATACTGAATGAACACTTATTTTAACTTAATATAATACATCAATAAAAATCTATTTAGCCTCAAATAAATAATGACATATGTTCAATTTGGTTTAAATAATGCAAAAACAAAGTTGGAGAAGAAAGTAATGTGCCATGTAAAAAAGCTAACGTTTAAGTTCCATGCTCAGAACATGAAAGTATGAAAGTTGGTGGTTCCTTTTAACATGAGACTTCAATATTCCAAGGTAAGAGGTTTTAGGTTGTAGTTAATATAGTATTTATAGGACTATTTCTCTCTATACCATATGTTTTTCATTAACCTTTGACTATTGGATGTTCTTATAGGCACTTTAGTATTGCCAGTGTAACAGTATAGCTTCCGTCCCTCTCCTCGCCCCTACCTGGGCTCGAACCAGGAACACATCGACAACAGCCACACTCGAAGCAGCGTTACCCATCGCTCCACAAAAGCCACGGCCCTTGCAGGGCAAGGGGAATAACTACTCCAAGTCTCAGAGCGAGTGACGTTTGAAACGCTATTAGCACGCACCCCGCTAACTAGCTAGCCATTTCACATCGGTTACACCAGCCTAATCTCGGGAGTTGATAGGCTTGAAGTCATAAACAGTGCTGTGCTTGCGAACAGCTGCTGGCAAAACACACGTCAGTCAGACTGCTCTATCAAATATCAAATCATAGACTTAATTATAACATAATAACACACAGAAATACAAGCCTTTGGTCATTAATATGGTCGAATCCGGAAACGATCATTTCGAAAACAAAACGTTTATTATTTCTGTGAAATACGGAACCGTTCGGTGTTTTATCTAACGGGTGGCATCCCTAAGTCTAAATATTCCTGTTACATTGTACAACCTTCAATGTTATGCCACCTCCACACCTGCCTCCAGTACCAAGGTGTGCATAGTTGGAGGTGGCCCAGCTGGCTTCTACACTGCACAACACCTAGTCAAGGTGAGTGATGTCTCAATGCTACCGTCCCCAAGATTTGAACCATCGGGTAGATGCTTCCCTTAGGCACAAATCTTGGATCAGAGCTTTCTTTCCCAAAATCCTGTTCCAATTTATTGCCCTTTTCCCCGAAGTGTAAACTAGGGAGTCCATTCCATGAGGGGAAGTTAACAAGTGCAGACTTCAGGAAGGATAGAGATTAGATAAAAGGGACAGCAGCCAATGTGTACTTTACACCCAGAGTTGACATAATTCCCCACCTACAGTAATCCACCAGACCCAGGTCTTTGTTGTGCTACAGCTCTGTATTGTTTACATAGCTGAGAATTTGATCCTTTGGCCAAAAAAAACACATTTATAAACAAAAGTACAGTCAATAGAAATCTATACCGTGTGTGCAAATGGAGTAAGGAGGTAAAGGCAATAAATAGGCCATAGTAATCAAATCAATTTATTTATTTACTTTTTTCTCCCCAATTTCATGGTATCCAATTGTTGTAGTAGCTACTATCTTGTCTCATCGCTACAACTCCCGTACGGGCTCGGGAGAGACGAAGGTTGAAAGTCATGCGTCCTCCGATACACAACCCAACTGCTTCTTAACACATCCAACCCGGAAGCCAGCCGCACCAATGTGTCGGAGGAAACACTGTGCACCTGGCAACCTTGGTTAGCGCGCACTGCGCCCGGCCCTGCAGTACAGCGCCCTTAACCACTGCGCCACCGACCAATCTGATTCCACGCTTCAAGATTGCTTCGATCACATGGACTGGGATATTTCCCGGATAGCATCGAACAAAAACATTGATGTATATGCTGATTCGGTGAGGGAGTTTATTAGCAAGTGCATCGGTGATGTTGTACCCACGGCGACTTTTAAAACCTTCCCCAACCAGAAACCGTGGATTGATGGCAGCATTTGTGCAAAACTGAAAGCGTGAACCACCACTTGTAATCAGGGCAAGGCGACCGGAAACATGACCGAATACAAACAGTGTAGCTATTCCCTCCGCAAGGCAATCTAACAAGCTAAGTGTCAGTATAGAGACAAAGTAGAGTCACAATTCAACGGCTCAGACACGAGAGGTATGTGGCAGGGTCTACAGTCAATCACGGACTACATAAAGAAAATCAGCCCCGTTGCGGACCCCGATGTCTTGCTCCCAGACAAACAAAACCGTTTTTTTGCTCGCTTTGAGGACATTACAGTGCCACCGACACGGCCCGCTACCAAAACATGCGGGCTCTCCTTCATCGCAGCCAATGTGAGTAAAACATTTAAACGTGTTAACCTTCGCAAGGCTGCCGGCCCAGACGGCATACATAGCCGAGTCCTCAGAGCATGCGCAGACCAGCTGGCTGGTGTGTTTACGGACATATTCAATCAATCCCTTTCACAGTCTGCTGTCACCACATGCTTCAAGAGGGCCACCATTGTTCCTGTTTCCAAGAAAGCTAAGGTAAATGAGCTAAATGACTATCGCCCCATAGAACTCACTTCTGTCATCATGAAGTGCTTTGAGAGACTAGTCAAGGACCATATCACCTCCACCCTACCCGACACCCTAGACCCACTTCAATTTGCTTACTGCCCCAATAGGTCCACAGACGACGCAATCGCAATCCCACTGCCCTAACCCATCTGGACAAGAGGAATACCTATGTAAGAATGCTGTTCATCGCCTACAGCTCAGCATTTAACGCCATAGTACCCTCCAAATTCGTCATTAAGCTCGAGACCCTGGGTCTCGACTAGAGGTTGACCGATAATCGGCCATTCCGATTAAAACTCCCCCATACAGAAGACGCCTTCGTCCAATTACTTTTATGTGTAATGTATTGGGCTAACCTTAACCACACTGCTAACCTTATGCCTTTCTCCCCTCTCTCTCCAGATGAAATCTCGCGTCTTGTGACGGCCGGCCGCCCAACAACCTGCCCGCTTGACCCTATTCCCTCCTCTCTTCTCCAGACCATTTCCGGAGACCTTCTCCCTTACCTCACCTCGCTCATCAACTCATCCCTGACCGCTGGCTACGTCCCTTCTGTCTTCAAGAGAGCGAGAGTTGCACCCCTTCTGAAAAAACCTACACTCGATCCCTCCGATGTCAACAACTACAGACCAGTATCCCTTCTTTCTTTTCTCTCCAAAACTCTTGAACGTGCCGTCCTTGGCCAGCTCTCCCGCTATCTCTCTCAGAATGACCTTCTTGATCCAAATCAGTCAGGTTTCAAGACTAGTCATTCAACTGAGACTGCTCTTCTCTGTATCACGGAGGCCCTCCGCACTGCTAAAGCTAACTCTCTCTCCTCTGCTCTCATCCTTCTAGACCTATCGGCTGCCTTCGATACTGTGAACCATCAGATCCTCCTCTCCACCCTCTCCGAGTTGGGCATCTCCGGCGCGGCCCACGCTTGGATTGCGTCCTACCTGACAGGTCGCTCCTACCAGGTGGCGTGGCGAGAATCTGTCTCCTCACCACGCGCTCTCACCACTGGCGTCCCCCAGGGCTCTGTTCTAGGCCCTCTCCTATTCTCGCTATACACCAAGTCACTTGGCTCTGTCATAACCTCACATGGTCTCTCCTATCATTGCTATGCAGACGACACACAATTAATCTTCTCCTTTCCCCCTTCTGATGACCAGATGGCGAATCGCATCTCTGCATGTCTGGCAGACATATCAGTGTGGATGACGGATCACCACCTCAAGCTGAACCTCGGCAAGACGGAGCTGCTCTTCCTCCCGGGAAGGACTGCCCGTTCCATGATCTCGCCATCACGGTTGACAACTCCATTGTGTCCTCCTCTCAGAGCGCTAAGAACCTTGGCGTGATCCTGGACAACACCCTGTCGTTCTCAACTAACATCAAGGCGGTGGCCCGTTCTTGTAGGTTCATGCTCTACAACATCCGCAGAGTACGACCCTGCCTCACACAGGAAGCAGCGCAGGTCCTAATCCAGGCACTTGTCATCTCCCGTCTGGATTACTGCAACTCGCTGTTGGCTGGGCTCCCTGCCTGTGCCATTAAACCCCTACAACTCATCCAGAACGCCGCAGCCCGTCTGGTGTTCAACCTTCCCAAGTTCTCTCACGTCACCCCGCTCCTCCGCTCTCTCCACTGGCTTCCAGTTGAAGCTCGCATCCGCTACAAGACCATGGTGCTTGCCTACGGAGCTGTGAGGGGAACGGCACCTCAGTACCTCCAGGCTCTGATCAGGCCCTACACCCAAACAAGGGCACTGCGTTCATCCACCTCTGGCCTGCTCGCCTCCCTACCACTGAGGAAGTACAGTTCCCGCGCAGCCCAGTCAAAACTGTTCGCTGCTCTGGCCCCCCAATGGTGGAACAAACTCCCTCACGACGCCAGGACAGCGGAGTCAATCACCACCTTCCGGAGACACCGGAAACCCCACCTCTTTCAGGAATACCTAGGATAGGATAAAGTAATCCTTCTCACCCCCTTAAAAGATTTAGATGCACTATTGTAAAGTGGCTGTTCCACTGGATGTCTTAAGGTGAACGCACCAATTTGTAAGTCGCTCTGGATAAGAGCGTCTGCTAAATGACTTAAATGTAAATGTATAATTACGTAAAATTCTGGCAAATTAGTTCACAATGAGCCAGGCGGCCCAAACTTTTGCATATACAATGACTGCGTGCAATGAACGCAAGAGAAGTGACACAATTTCACCTGGTTAATATTGCCTGCTAACCTGGATTTCTTTTAGCTAAATATGCAGGTTTAAAAATATATACTTCTGTGTATTGATTTTAAGAAAGGCATGGGTGTTTATGGTTAGTGCAACGATTGTGCTTTTTTCGCAAATGCGCTTTTGTTAAATCATCCCCCTGCGTTGCATCGATTATATGCAACGCTGGACACGCTAGATAAACTAGTAATATCATCAACCATGTGTAGTTACCTAGTGATTATGATTTGATTGATTGTTTTTTATTAGATAAGTTTAATGCTAGCTAGCAACTTACCTTGCTTTACTGCATTCACGTAACAGGCAGGCTCCTCGTGGAGTGCAATGAGAGACAGGTGGTTAGAGCATTGGACTAGTTAACTAGTTAAAAAGGCAGTTAACCCACCGTTCCTAGGCCGTCATTGAAAATAATTATGTGTTCTTAACTGACTTTAAAAAGGCGGCAAAATCGGCGTCCAAAAATACAGATTTCGGCCATTCCGGTTAATCGGTCGACCGCTAGTAGAGGGTGTGAAGGTGAATGGAGGTGTGGATTCCTTTAGAGCACACCTCCTCTCCCCTCCCCTCTCCTCTCTGTTTGCTTTGATCCAGCTAGACCTGGACCCCACCTTACCCTCCATGGGTGGAGCCATGGTATGTATGGTTGTCGGTGGGGTCGAGAATGCCTAGAATGTTTTAGCTTATGTTTTATTTGACATGTGTGGACTTCCGTGATCTGGCCTCCCTCTAAGAGTGTGGTCAGTGGTTACATCGTAGAAGTAAAGTGTTTCTGCGCGCTGTAATATGTTGTGACAGGTTTCCCATGGTGCCTCAGTGTGACAGTGTCAGGAGGAGAGGGGGCTCATGGTTGACCAGAGACGCCAATTATATCACAATTATATCACAACTCTAATTGGAGTGAACAGTAGCATGATTATTCAACAAATGATGATGACATTTATTATGTTCTTTCAGAAGATGTTAGTTTGGCACTGTTGTCTCCATGCTTGTGTAGTGTGTGTGGATGTGGCGGGGGTTGTTGGATTGCTCTCTCTCTCTCTCTCTCTCTCTGTATGTTACTCCCCCTCTCTCTACAGTCAGTGGTGTTCTGAGTCTCTTACTCACATCGTCCAGTCACTTCCTCACATAGCTCTAGTCTCCAGTCATTCCACTGCTCCGTACCACATTACCAGGAACTCCACTCAATCACACTGTCTGGCTGGCAGTGCTGCTCTCAAACCTCCTCTGGTGTGTCAAAGTTAGACTTCCCTCTCTCTCTATCTCCACAGGACTGGGTGTGTCTGGATGTAAAGAGGGGACATTCTGTATTGTCGATACAAGACGAGCAACCATGGTAAAACAGAGGTAGGAATTTCAGCGATTTCTGTCCTGGGTGACCCTGCCTCATGCATTCCTATAAGGCACGTTCCCTGTGTTAACTAAAAACAGATGTGTTTAGCTTTAGCATGAGTGTTTCAGTGTCTCTCTGTTGTGCCAAGCTCTGTGGCTGGTTGTTGAGTCTCTCCTCTTCAAGTGGGTCGAAACCATTCACAAAAAAGTTTGATTTGGCCGTGATTGGTTGAGAGGCCGTTTGAGGGGCAGCCTTTCTGATCTCTAATTGGTCATTGTGGTCTGACGGTCTGCAGCTGCTTCTGCTTCCAGCAGGAGGGTTACAGTTGAACTCCTGCAGTGCATGGCTGCAATTCATGTGTTGTTATTGTACACTGTATGAAGCAGATATCTTCAATAGAAGACATTGTCCTAAAATGTTGTTTACTGACCTGGTTGATTATATGCTAGTACCTAGCAACGGCTAACTAGGTATTGTGCGTTTGTTTGCATTTTTGTCAGATTGAGTCGGTAGCCCAGTTTTTTTTATTTACTGTCTAGTCAGTCCCAATTGTCTGTTATCAAGTCTTCAAAGTGTGATCTGTTGGCATGGATATAATCTGTTGAACATCAGTTGTTCTCAGAATTACGCCCATCCGATGTGGGCACTTGACCAATGACATCACATAGCACTAGACTCCTAGACTCCTAGAATGAAAATCATCTGATTCTCAGAACCGCCATAGTCTCCATTCACTGTCCCCGGAGGAACGGAAACATGGGATTCTAGGAAGATAATAGAAGCCAAATATCCTCTGTCCTGAGTTATAGTCCTATTTATAACTGACCTGAGCAGGGACTGGGGCGGGGAGGGAGATGGCCTGTTGCACTACACCATGTTAGCAGATAGCCAAGCTTTTGTTTGCAGCAATGGTCCTCTTTCCTGTACAATCACCTCCTTTACAAGGGAAGCAACAAATAACCCTGGCTTGCACCTATTGTTATCTGACTGTCACAGTAACATAATTAAGTTAGCAATGCCTCTGTGCATTGCAAAGTCCATCGGTGCTGGTGTAAGCATAGAGAATGTATTTGTGTTTTATTTCAATCTGTGGGGATACAGGTCTAAGTGTGTAGCAGGTAAACTCTAAGGCTGGAATAGTTCTGCAGTGTCTTGACAGACAAGTTATTTTTAGTACTTTTAATCATTATTTTGGTTCCCGACTGACGAGCAGTGTGATAAACGAACACCTGACCTCACTCTCTAGATATGTGAGGGACACATATTTTCACAGGCGCTTCTGGACAGAGCTAGAACCAACAGAATCAACATAACTTTAGGCTACAGACAAAGTCGACATATTTTACATACCAAAACAGTTCCAGACCATTCATGGAAAGAATAGTGTTTTATTAGTTCTCGCGGGCCCACTAGCTGGTAATACACACTCTATTGTCATGCATCATAATCTCTTCTGGTGTCACAAGATGAGTGAGTGGGTGATGAAAGTGGTGTCACAAGATGAGTGAGTGGGTGATGAAAGTGGTGTCACAAGATGAGTGAGTGGGTGATGAAAGTGGTGTCACATGATGAGTGAGTGGGTGATGAAAGTGGTGTCACAAGATGAGTGAGTGGCTGATGAAAGTGGTGTCACAAGATGAGTGAGTGGCTGATGAAAGTGGTGTCACAAGATGAGTGAGTGGCTGATGAAAGTGGTGTCACAAGATGAGTGAGTGGGTGATGAAAGTGGTGTCACAAGATGAGTGAGTGGGTGATGAAAGTGGTGTCACAAGATGAGTGAGTGGCTGATGAAAGTGGTGTCACAAGATGAGTGAGTGGCTGATGAAAGTGGTGTCACAAGATGAGTGAGTGGGTGATGAAAGTGGTGTCACTGGGACCTTATGGAATTCACTGTGCATTGTAGCCTACTAGCGAGGCGTTACGTCTGTAACTCTGTGGTCCTCTGTAGTTCAGTTGCTAGAGCATGGAGCTTGCAACTCCAGCATAGTGGGTTCAATTCCCGGGACCGCCCATACTTACAAATGTGTGCGAGCACGACTGTACGTCGCTTTGGGAAAAAGCGTCTGCTAAATGGCTTATATTATTACAAAGCCATCACCACTTTTCCCTTGGTAAGTATTTTTGGCAGGCACTTGTCGAGTTGAGGAATAGAGGGCATGGGTTGTGCCACCGGCTGAGTGTCTCCCTCTCTTGCTCGCTCTCTTCCTCTGCCCTGTCACTGTTTTCCCTCTCTTTTCTCTCACATGCCTAGCTGCTGTGAATGTCCCAACCAATCACCCTGAATCTGTCCTATGGCTACAGTAGTCTTTAATCTGTCCTGTGCTAACAGTAGTCTTAATCTGTCAGCTACTCCTACAGTATGCCATAGTATGTATTGTTATAGGTTTGAACAATGACAAACTACTGATTCTCCATCTGCGTGTACAGGATGATGACATGATGTCTTCTGTGTTCTGCAGATGCCCAGTATTCCCTCACCCCCCTGTGCAAGTGGTCTCAGCCGGTCTCCAGTGAGGACTCTCCCCCTCTACCCCTCTCCGTCCTGCGTAATGGTTTAACCCACACGAGATCTGGTCACCATGATGATGGCCTCCATGGTTGCCAACGGAAACAGGGATGGCAGACAGGGGGAGGCCCTGGTCCTGAAAGGGGTGGACCCAGAGACCTGCATGATCGTGTTCAAGAACCACTGGGCACAGGTAAACAAAACCACTACTCTGTATGTAACCTTAGATATAACTTCAGCTCAAAACCCTCATTTAACTTGTATAGCTCAATCTCGTAGAACCCGGACCCTAACTCAAACCCTCAGAACACTAAATGCATATCATTGTAGCCCAATCACTTTAACCCAGAAGCTCTTCCACAAACTCTTATAATTGGAACCATAACTCCAAACCCCACCGCAGAACCTATAACACAAACATTTCCTAAATCCTACAACCTAAACTCCAACAATCCCGCCCTTGAACGTGAACCCTCTCAGCCCCAGACCTCATTGTGGTAACTGAAATAATGACTGTCTACTGGCTCCTCCCTTCTCTATTCAGCCCAGTGGGAGGGAGTTTGCAGGTGTCTCCACTCCTCTCAGCTACAGAGAATAGAATATAGTAAGGCCTGGAAACACAAAAATAATTTACTGTCAAATGGGGTTGGAGCTCACGTTGCTGGACGTAGAACAGCCTGAAATTATGTTCAATCTGTTTCATTTTTGTGTATCATTCTCAGCATTTATCATTTTAAATTGATTTTTAACCTGTTATTTAACTAGGCAAGTCAACAAATTCTTATTTACAATTACGGCCTACCCCGGCCAAACCCTAACCAGGACGACGTTGGGCCAAATGTCGCCGCTCTATGGGAAATAATATAAATGTTAGGTCTGTGAAGTGCACTGTTAAGGGTTTCAACAGAATCATATTCTGAAATGTAGGACATTTCTAGGTCTTGGACCCTCTGCAGGCAGGTTGGCACTACAATACGGCTCCAGCTGAGTCTTAATTGCTACATTTTGGCTAATTAATAGCGTGATAGGAGTGCTATTGAGTTTGGGTCTTAGAATTCCTGGAAAAGCCCAGCCTGCTAAGTAGGCACCCCCCGGGACCCTGTATTGAGGAACATTGTTGACATTTCAGAAAAATAGGTAGACTTTCATTGACAGTCAATGGCTTCAGCCTTATCTCTCCCTCTCCAGACCCCTGTGAAATCACTGTCCTTTTGTTAGGATGTCTGAGAGAGCTGGATGTTATTCACTCAGTGTAGTGGGTTGCCCAGGACAGGATAATATGTTCTGGGCAACAGTTTGTTTCATCTCACTATGGTTCTATACAGATACCAGTACACAAAGGGAACTATATTGATTTATCTCTATGTACCAGTACATGTTATCCATTATCCTGACAGCTCCATGCCTCCACCTCCATGTATTACTAGTCAGTCCAGTCAGTGGTTAGAAAAGGCCACTTGATCATCTATAGTCCTACTGTGCTACCCAGCTATGTCCTCAAAGCTATTTGTTACACCAGAAATACCCGACAGGATTGTAGACAGACATGAGTGAAGGAAGTGGCAACTTTAATATGACACCCATCACTACTCCCCTCCCTCTTCCTTCCCTCTCTTCACTCATCCTGTGCGGTTATCACGCTATCATGCCTGGATCAATCAGTCACCTGGGGGCTCTGTCTCAGTCAGCCAGTCTGGCTCTCCCTCTGCTCTGCTCTCAGTGGACTTCCCATCGCCATGGTGGCAGGGCCTGGTGGGGACAGTGAGCTCATTGTTGTGGCTCTATGAATGGTTCCTCCCATGTCTGGGTTGTGTTCATTAAAGGAATGTTTTGAAACTTAGTGAAACAGGGAGGTACTACCTGAACCTGTCCAATGAGAATACACATTTTTGTTTTTCCCAGGCAACAGAACTTTTTTCATGCATTGTGGCCTACTGAACACAGTCCTGTATTCATTAGTGAGGCTTATGTAGGGGGATCCTACTAGAGAGGGACTGATTACCTGCACACTAAGGCACATACAGTGGGGCAAACAAGTATTTAGTCAGCCACCAATTGTGCAAGTTCTCCCACTTAAAAAGATGAGAGAGGCCTGTAATTTTCATCATAGGTACACTTCAACTATGACTGACAAAATGAGAAAAAAAATCCAGAAAATCACATTGTAGGATTTTTTATGAATTTATTTGCAAAT